>NW_025780781.1:0-44131 GCF_021130785.1 Homalodisca vitripennis
ATGGATTTTAGTAATTCTTGTCGCATCTCCAGTAACGAACGCGATTTATTTCTCACAGAATAAATTGAGAACGGTCACCAAAAATCACTTTAATTTTGAAATGCATTATTATTTATGAGGATTTATAATAGCATATATATTTCACAATAAAAATCTATAAAAAACTAAAATCTCTCTACAAATCAAAATGAAACATTTTCTTTCTAAAAAACTGTATTAATCAAATACACTCGGAATCAGGGGCCTCAAAATTTAGCCACACAGTTTTTTAAACTATTAAAATTTTATATGTTTATTGTGTGATTGTAAAAAATTAGTAACTATGGTTATTAAACATTATAAACAGGTCTACGGTTAAAACTATTATCATTAGCATGTCGGTGACGCGAACCGAGGATTTTACCCTCCTAGCCAAAACGCTCAACGCGCCTAAAGAAGTTTTCACTTCAATAATGGTATAAAAGTTAATATTTATGTTTCTTTATATTTTAAACTCACTCAAAAATCAGTAATTGATGGAATCTCTTCTTTGTTTTTCATCAAGAAATAAAACTACTGCTATTGAGTAAATAGCAGATGTTTTATTTCAAATAGACCCCCCTTGTGATAATCCAAATTGTAAAATTTTACTCAAACTGAATCTTACTATGTTTTTAGTTCCATGAATACAAGAGTATTAAAATTATTTTTCTATCATGAATAATATAAAAATATAATACCCAATGTTTAAAATACATAAAAATAAGAAACTATGTAACAACTGCATGCAGTTTTTAAGAAGTTTAGAATACGTATTTTTAAATTTCTGTACAAACAAAAAAGATTCTCCATTTTAAGTTGTAAAAACGTAGAACTGAGAAGCCTTCTGCATCCAAAAACAAAAAAGCGTCTACTGTGAGCCGTTTAAATGACGATTTAGTGTATTAGTGGTGTAAAATTTGAGATAACTTTATTGTCCCATCCAATAAAATTAAAGATATACCGTACATATCTAGATTTTAGAAAACTACTTCTGTCAAAAAAGGTCTAATTACATCTCTTGCAATCTTCCCTTTTTCCAAAAATATTTTCCATTGCCATTGTTAGGTTTGCCTTGTTATCAACATGAAGAAAATATGCATAGATATAGCTAGTACTGAAAACAGGAGTTTAGTGTTAGTTCTATTTTGATTATGAAACATAAATATTTTTACTAAAGTAGAGGTTAAAATCAATAAACATACTGTCCTGCTGGCATAATACAAAATTTACACAGAACAGTTGATTGCATTTACAGGCTCTTTTATATCATATTGCATAACAAACCTGGGGATTTTTGCTGCTTTAGAGACCAGTGGCGCATAGCCTAGAGGGAGTTTCAAAATAATTATAAGATTTTTTATATACTCATTCCAGGGTCCCTAAGAATGCCTATGTACAATTAAAGTACAGTAGGTTGATTAGTTTATACGGAAAACAAAACGATCAAACAAGGGCGCTTTCGCATTTGTAATACTATTAGAATTAATGATTTAAATTATTTGTAATATTCATATTTGAAATTTTTCGGAAGTGTTGCTAAATTGTACCCAACACCGTAAGCTATATTTTAATGTTTTATAGAAGGGACAAACAAAGCTGGTCATTGAATTTTGTAACCATATATATTTATGTGTCATCTTTTGTTTTGTATTCACTTAACGTTCAACTGGGAGAAAGACCCCGTTAAAAGTTACGTGCAACCTGTTATTACGAAAGGAAACCGATCAAAGTAAGTTTACAATTTATTCCGTTAAAATTTTGTTAGGTTGTTTTCAATATGTGAGTTTACGATTATTCTAAGTTTTTTTTTAATTTAAGTCATATTTATAACGTGGTATGAAAACTCAACAATCAGTTATAAAATGTATGATGGTTAGCATGATTCTGTTTCATAACTGTTACCATTTGTTAAGTTACACATTTTTGCTATCCCTCTATTCAAACATCTTATTAAACTGCAAGTTTAATGATATTTACCAAACCAATTGCTAATAACAAAGAATTATTATAGAACAACATTAAGCAATTGTCTGATGTTCACTACATACATTATTAAACTTATCTTCACTCGTATATTTTATAGTTATATTGCTTCTAAAATTTAAGGTTTTTTTTATTTTATTAGTATGTATTACTGAGAAACATTGCTTTATTATTCGAGATTAGGCCAAATCACTGCACTAAATTTTAATGTGAATTTTGAGAACATTGTTTGAGCCATTTTCATCATGGAATACAACAGATAACATTCATAGGCCATAGTACCATTAGGATTTAATTGAACAATTTTACATGTATAGTAAGAAAATGTAAACTTACAATGTTTCTGTAATTATAGTTGAGATTGTGTTATGATTGTAAACCTGGTTTTACGATAAAATTGTTAGAGAACAATTCGAATTACGTTGGTCTTAAGGGGAAACCGTGATTGCAACGAAAAAATATAACATTGTAGCATGTGACATACCAGGCAAACTATAGACTGAACACACATGTGTGGCGTACCTTTTAATATTTAAATGAATTAATATACCTAAAATCTGTTATCTTTGAAATATGTCCACATACCTCTATTACGATATCAAAATCTGTAGTTTGGGTATTATAGGTCATTTTAGATAGCTTACTTTGGTATAACATGGTGAAAATAATTGAGGTAGCCTATTATAATTTTAAAAATATATATGGTCATATTTACTTCTACAGCACATTGTACTAGTAAAAATAATGAAAAAAATGTTATATAAACATAGGTCCGAAAACGCTTCGTTAGCGAGTTACAGCTAGCGAAAGATTTCGCCTGAATTCCTGGGTAAAGAGTAAAATAAAGCCATACTGAAACTTTTGGAAAGGTTAATTAAGTAAGAAATATCGTGGATTCTTATGTATTTTTACCTGATAAAGCTAATAAAATAGGTTTCAGAACTGTACCTGTAGTAGTTTTTGAGGGATTCAGGGTTAAATGCAAAAAATTGGGGCACGAAACAATGTTTTTTTAAGTTTGATGTACAATAACTTTGTTAAATTGGTATTAAATACATAAAATCAACAAACATTAATTGTAGAGAATTTAATTCTGAGAAAATTGATATAATCAAAGTCTAAAATAAAACAGAAATAAGTACCAAAAAATCGATTTTATTCAGTATAATACATTACTAGTTTTAAGCAAAATTAATCAGGTTGGGCCAACCGTACGCACCTTTTTATAATAGATGTTCGAAAATGAGGCCATCATTATCAATACATTTTTGCAGCACGTTTTGTGTATTGCTTTTGTTGCGTTTCTTAATTTTTCAGGACTTCCCTGTATCTGCACAGCCGAATCCATAATACGGGCAATTAATTCATCTCGAGAATTCACTTTTGTCTTGTATACAATGTCTTTCATCCATCCCCAGATGCAATAATCCAATGGATATAGTTCTGGTGATCTTGGTGGCCAAGGGTGAGGCCCTCCACGACCAATCCAGTGTCCAGGAAATTGATGATTTAAGTAAGCAGTAACGGCACGTGAAAAGTGGGGAGGTGCTCCGTCATGCTGGAAGTAAAAATTTTGTCTGAGATGTAAAGGAACATTCTCTAAACAGCTGCGGCAACTCTTCTTGAAGGAAATGCAAATAGAACTCAGCATTTAGGCGTCCAGGTAATATGAAAGGTCCAATCAGCCGATTGTGCAAAAGGCCACACCAGACATTTGACGCTAAATCGGTGTTGAAAGTTCTGTTCCATTACCTCATGTGGATTTTCTTCTGCCCATGAGTGTTCATTGTGCAAGTTATTGACACCATCCCGAGTGAATTGTGCCTCATCCGTAAACAAAATACGCTTGTAGAGTTGATTATTAATATTCAAAAAGTTACAAAACTCCAAGCGAAGCGGACCATCCCCTAGCTGTAGATGTTGAAACTTTTGTTTATGAAACGGATAAAATTTGTTTCGAATTAAGTGATTAAGTGACGATTAAGTGACACACCGTTGACTGCGAAACTCCTATCCGCCTAGAAATACGTCGTGTACTTACACCTGGACTGCGATGAACAGCATTAATAACAATATCATCATCAAGTTGGACAGCTCGTTCATAATTGGTTCTAGTACTTGGTAGTGATCCTGTTTCCCGAAGAGTACGAAAAGTTCCTGAAATTGTTTTGGTATCTGGAATCCTCCTATTAGGGTAACGTAGTTCATATTCTTCTACAGCAGCTCTAGCATTACCATTACAGTAACCCAAAATAAAAACCATATCAGCGTATTCCTCTGATGTAAATAAGTAAGGCATTTTTTCGCTTAATAAACAATCGAATTATAACTCACAGAAAAATTGCATTTAATAACACGATTCACAGAAGCCGATCTCCTACTGTAGCTTGCAAAACACCACTAATACACAGTTGTAACGTAACAGTACAGAATACCATTGTTGATCAGCTGTTATTCGTGCGTTACCAACTTAGAAATTAATAAAACAAAAAACTGCATTTCGATGATTAGTAAACAATAATGGGAAAATGTTTGCTTCATTTATTTTCGAACATTTGATGTAAATTTTTATTAAAAAAAATACAACGTAATAAAACATGATATTTTTATTGACAAACAAATTTATTTAACAGTTAATCTTGTTTTCTCAATTCATCTTATCATTAAGGAACAAACATTTTGTTTTTGTTTTATTTTAACTAAATACCGTACGGTATTTCTTTACAGCTAGTAATGTATTATACTGAATAAAATCGATTTTTCGGTACTTATTTCTGTTTTATTTTAGACTTTGATTATATCAATTTTCTCAGAATTAAATTCTCTACAATTAATGTTTGTTGATTTTATGTATTTAATACCAATTTAAAAAAGTTATTGTACATCAAACTTAAAAAAATATTGTTTCGTGCCCCCAATTTTTTGCATTTAACCCTGAATCCCTCAAAAACTACTACAGGTACAGTTCTGAAACCTATTTTATTAGCTTTATCAGGTAAAAATACATAAGAATCCACGATATTTCTTACTTAATTACCTTTCCAAAAGTTCAGTATGGCTTTATTTTACTCTTTACCCAGGAATTCAGGCGAAATCTTTCGCTAGCTGTAACTCGCTAACGAAGCGTTTTCGGACTGATGTTTATATAACATTTTTTCATTATTTTAACTAGTAAAATGTGCTGTAGAAGTGGGGGGAGAACTTCATGAATCACCCTGTATATATATATATATATATATACATTCACATATATTCACACTTATTCATATATATAATTAACACTATTTTTAGACAAATATGTAACATGTTTTTATTACAAAATATGTGCTATACATATACAGTTATATTTATCATACAATAATTCTTCAGCGTCGCAAATAATGTTTCGTAATCCAATAACCAGATTACGTTATGTTTATCAGTATAAATGTAGTTCACCAGTCCGTGATGTGATGCTATATTATCAAGGGGCACAGTTTGTGATCCCGAGTAATTGTAACGTTATGTTTACCAGTATAAATGTAGTTCACCAGTCCGTGATGTGATGCTATATTATCAAGGGGCGCAGTTGTGATCCCGAGTAATTGTAACGTTATGTTTACCAGTATAAATGTAGTTCACCAGTCCGTGATGTGATGCTATATTATCAAGGGGCACAGTTGTGATCCCGAGTAATTGTAACGTTATGTTTACCAGTATAAATGTAGTTCACCAGTCCGTGATGTGATGCTATATTATCAAGGGGCGCAGTTGTGATCCCGAGTAATTGTAACGTTATGTTTATCAGTATAAATGTAGATCACCAGTCCGTGATGTGATGCTATATTATCAAGGAGCGCAGTTGTGATCCCGTGTACATGTTTCGTGGAATTATTTATTATTTACTTGAAAACGGTAATATTCTGTTCTATCTCTTTAATTTATTTAATTTTTATCTTGCCTAATTATGTTATAAACTGTGGGTGTAATATATGGCTGTAAAAGTAATTTTTGAATGTGATTAATATGATTCATAAAATATGCTTGGTTTTATAAATTAATTATACTACATAAGGATTGTAACCTCTTATATGTTCAATGTATAATGATTTGTGCTGACTACAACATGCGTTGTATTAGAGATAGTTTTAACCTAAAGTATAAAAAGTAATTATTACCAATTAAAGACATTAAGAAACTAATGTTCTAAATCTATCTCAATTTGTGTTTTGTTCTCTTAGAAAGAATTGAGTAAAATCGCATTGTACCTTTGTCATAATAGGACCGTTACGCTTGCTTCAGGATGCCAGGATATTTAGCATGATTAAGATTGGGGGTAGGGTCCGCCTTCTCTTGAGTTCTATGAGGAGGAGTTGTGAAAACTATAGTTCAATCATGTCACCTTGGAATAAGGGGGAGCCCATACCTGTACTAGCCTCTCCAGTTAAAGCTTCCAGGGACATCATGCCCTAATGTTCAGGCTAGCATTTAGAAACTGCATTTAACAATTAAGGAATCTTCTAAATTAGACCTATCGAATTGCCTTTGTACCACAATAGCTCGACATTTACGGTTAGCTTCAGGACATCCATAGGGTTACCTATATTACAGCGATACATTGCTTTTGCTTTTGCTCTGCCTAGAGTAGTAGATTCAGCTGGAAGGTACGCACTCTAGCCAGAAGTGAAACCATAGTGCGGCCGCACTGACCGCTTTTTCCCTAAGGCACGCCCTCCACAACTTTTAACTGGTTATAACCAGACATGATGAGACGTAATTGTATTGCTTTTTCGTTTATAACATTTAATGGTTTTTTTTCTCTTATGAGACTTGAAAGTTTCAGATTACAAAATCTTGTAAAAGCTGTAGTATTATGAAATATTACTCGTATATACCTATTTCCCTAAAACATTTACACTGAAATTTAAACTAAGAGACTTTTTCAACGGTATAGCCAATTAGTGCCTCTTCTAAAGCGACATGGATACTTAACCTGGTTTAACCTTGCACTTCCCCAGTGTAGTATATTAATTAAACACTTATTAAACAATATGTTTAAACATTATTGTTTAGATTTTTTAACTATTTAATTACTTAAAACTTACGCCACATTATTTAAATTAACATCACATAAAAATTAGCAAATTTCTGAAAGAAAAATAAACTTCACGTAATTCCCTACCCTACAATGTTCATTTTGAGAAATGGTATTTTGATTAATTGTATTTATCTTACTTTTTATTTCTGTTGTTATATATTAAGAAACTTTTGATGCTTCCTCTATTATGTTTGACGGGAAAAATAAGTCGTAATGTTCACTTTAATTCGTTAAAATAATATGGAAAGTTAACAAACTTTTCTGCATTGTTGTAATGAATTTTCTTATAGCTTATATATACCTATAATTTGGAGACAAAGTCTAGATGCAAAGTAACTTTTTTGCCAAAATACTTTAATAAATAATCTATAATGAATAAATTCACTTTCATTCTAACATTTAAATGTCCTCATACGTAACATTCAATCAGCTTTGTAATATTCAAGCTGTTTAAATAAGAACAATTTACTTTGCTATTGAATCATTGCGTTTTTCGATTCTTGTAAAACATAACTTCCTTCGTTACTTTCGGTCTTCTCCAATTACTGAACGTACTCCCACAAATGTTCATGTGTAAAACACAAATAATAATTAATTATAAACAGATGATTTAACAGGGCCGAGAATACATATGCTGAAACAGTTTTACAGAAACGATATATTATAGGCGATATACATTATATAGGGATTAAAAAATTAAAAAATACTATAGACTTTATAATATAAATGAGCAGCTTTAATAGTATTTGCTTTTTTAATAACCTTAAAATTTCAAAAAATATAAAATAAGTTATATTTTATGTTACAAATGTTGAGGTTCTATATGTTTAATGCATTCGGCTATCAATACATTAATCATTAACTCTTCGTTTTCGTGTCATATGTCAACAGATATTTTTAAAGTATGAAAAGCCATCACAAAATTCAATATAAATTAATTATACAAAACTAGATCTATTTAAAAACCCTGAAAATACAATTTAATTTGTCGATTTCCATATAAAGTTTTATATGCAAGTCATGTTGCATAAAATGTAATATACATTACGATACAGTTCTTTTACTTCAATGTTGTATTTGGCTATTCAACCGAAACAAATCATAGAATGCTGAAGGTCCATAGGTGTGTTGTTAAAGTAAAATATTAGTACACGCATAGATTATACTATCCGTCTAGAGCAAGGGCAGCAATATCCATTTTGATAAGTGCTTTGTTATTGTAGCAAAATAACATTGCAACAATAAAAATTAACATAACATAATCTTCAGCTATTCACGTACTGAAAGATGACTAAATTAATTTACTGACTATTAATGACGTATTTAAGTTCATTCTAGATTCAAGTCATATAATAAGCAGAAGAAAGCTTGTTATTGCGAAATTGAAATAGTATTTTGAAAGTTTGCCGCACAGCAATAACTGTCGTTGTATCTCATGGGAACACATTTTGTTGTGTCGATAAGCTTTATTTTATCGAAACGTGTATTTCATGCTATATAATTTCTTTCAATATGACTGAATTGAATTGCAGTTATATAGAATTATGTTTTGAGATCAGCTTAAATGTGTTAACAAAACCATTCTGCCTATTCCTATGACTGTACTATATCTATCTGTGTCCATGATTTTTTTAAAATAACTTGACCTACGGAACAAATACTCGTATTTTTTGCATGAAACTTCATTTCTGTATAAGGATTATCTAGTACGATGGTGGTCGATGTCACTTCAAGGTATTTTGTTAGAGTGTCATTGAATATTCATTGCATTGGTTTTATGGTAACTGTGATATGAAAAATAACAGAATACATAAGTTTGTAATCATAATTAGTACAATCATATGAATATGTCAAAGTGGTTCAATGATATTTTAACGACACCATATGACATTTTAAAATGTTTGTAGTAACAAAACATGCAGGTATAAACTTGCAATATTTTATGCAGCCTCACTAAAACTTGTGACTCAACTAATATGGTGTATTCCTACTTATGTATTATATTTATTTCAAATTCCACTATACTTTTTTAAATTTTGATGTTATAACAATATTATCCTAGGTGTTTAAGACACAAAATTAGTAACAAACACAAAGCATGTATATATGAATTTAAAATTAAAATTTAATGTGTATGATAGAATAGATACGAAAGCTACAATGTTGACTTTAAATCAATGACCAGGAAAATATACATTAAGCTAAATTTGAAGGAAAAGTTAAATCTCCTGGAAATTTTGTAATCCAATAACAACAGTAGGGAAAAGTCATGGTGATGTACCGTCGGCGACTTGTTCCACAATATTTGGACACTTTCACACAGCATTCACAATCTCTTTATGTATCACTTAGCAAATAAATCTAAAATAGAACCTTTTAATATATAGAAATTTAGAACTTGATGCATAATGGTAAAAACACTGTTTATTAGAAAATCACTAACAGTTTAATTGCATTAAACATTTCAAATGATGGATTGTAAATTGGGACTTCAAATGATGCCAGTTTGGATTGTAAAAATCCAATAACTAAATCCAATCCTAGCAATCCGTGAACTAACCTTATTAACTACGGGCACTCCAATGTAGGTGTGGTATTTTCAGTGACTAAAGAGTGGAATTTCATTCAAATTTATATATCAGTCAAATATGCATTGTAATTCACTCATATATATATATATATATATATATATATATATATATAAAATTAGAACTGCTGGAGCCGTTCTTTTGATCAATTTTTCAACAGTTTTATTAAAAATATTTTATTTATTTATTTAAGAAATTGGTTTACTCACAAACATAAAAGTTCAATTGAGATGTTCTAAGAATAATTTATTACTTAAATCTTACCTTCTATTCATCTGATTTTTATAGTTTTATAGACAAAATTATGGAAGGCTATTACTCAGCAGATATTAAAGAATACAACAGCTCTGTACGATGCCTTGTAGTACAAAAATAAATATCTTCAATTGATAGTTAAAAAAAGTAAATTTAAAAGTTAGTAGATATATTTTGAAAACCCGTATATTAATATATTGACAGATATCTTTTTACGGCTTAACCCAGAGTGATTTTTCCACTGTGATTCGTCATTTCAATGCACTCACACATAATGTCATACATATGTCATCTAATTCCAGACTCGTTCAAAATCTCATCAATACATTGTTTCCTAGGAAACTTGGTTTTAATATAAGATAAAAACTATTATTTAGGCGTATAGTGTACTTACTTGGTTCCGATAGCTTATTAAATATTTTATCCGAAGAATCAATAGATTTAATAACAAAACTGGTGTCATCTAAATATTAGTTTGTTACATGAAGATTATCGGTATGCGTAATAAAATTAAGTAACCCAGTATTGAACCCTGAGCTATACCATAAATATAAAAATAATATTATTCCTTTATTTATATATCACCAAGAAAATTAATATGTGCAAAACCAATAAAAAATCCTAATTACACCGTGCGTGGTATCCTACCTTTTCTAGAGAAAA
The DNA here is from genome assembly GCF_021130785.1 of Homalodisca vitripennis. Lineage (NCBI taxonomy): Eukaryota > Metazoa > Arthropoda > Insecta > Hemiptera > Cicadellidae > Homalodisca > Homalodisca vitripennis. The sequence goes on from NW_025780781.1 coordinate 10,588, forward strand.
CCACTCTTCCTGATGTTAAAGGCTCTATTTCTTCAATAGAAAAAAACCACTTACAGATCTTTTTAATATAGGTTATAAATAACAAAATTTCTCCTATGACATCTCAAATGCGTTTTTTTAATGTAAGAAAGAGAGGGATAGAATAAGAATGAAGATGAAATAAAAAGAGAGGAAATGGAGTAAAAAAAAACATGCATAAATTCCTTCTTTAACATAAATCATTTTATAAGGGATATTTACTGTCACTGCAACGGAATATTGTCTTAGGAAAACAAGAACACGAAAAGTCAGCCTAGTTAATCGCCTTGAACAAAGGGCTCGTGAACAGAGTATAACGTCGTAACAGTTAGCCTCAGAATTACAACGTCGTAACGTGTAATTACCTCCCTCAGGCAACGAAGTAACTGAGTTCTTTGTTAACATTCTCTAGACTTGATTTGGTTCAAAGTAAACCCCAACTTTAGTAGAGTTCTATTAGTAATGTTAATGAGAAAACTAGATATCTACGTAATAAAATATATAGCTTTTTAGTTCTTTTCTGCAACTTTAAAAATAGTATATGAAGCCATCAACGCCTTTGCTTTATACGATTACATATAATTTATCAACTTAAAATAATACGTTATTTATGATCGGTTAGTAATGAAAATGTTTGTATAATTGAGAGTATAGCAATGTTTATTAATCTAGCACTAAATAAATATTTCATCAATTTTATTACAGAAGCACACTTACAGATCATAAAATACAGTTGTTGGGAACTTTGTAATTACAAATCACTGCAATCACAGACCCTTACAATTATACAACTTTACTTCAGACGGGTAGCTCTAGTTTTTACTATGTAATAACAACCCCAGTGGCTATGAAAATAAACCGTTTTTGGTCGCAAAGTTTTGTCACAAACCTCGTGATCAAGTTCGTTATCTGGGTCGACATTTTATTGGATTCTCTCCCACCTTCGTTCCCAATAAAGCGTTGAGTTTTGGATAACAGTCCCTTGGTAGTTTCTGTTAGTGATGTGAATACTATTATTTTAATTATAAAATAATAGTATTTTATGACTATATGTTTTCACTATGATGTGATAATGATTGGAAACCCCTTTTGGTTAGGCAAAAGAGTCACGAAGACATTATCCAGTGGAATGCAGATACAAGGGAACTGCGTCTCCAAATATAACTCTTCCTAATGTGTTAGTGGATCGGTGGTAGTGGTGAATAAATCAGTGTCAGTTTTGAAGTTAAATCTGACCTAAAATATATCTCATCTATTTACATACTTTGACTTTTAGTTATATTAACAGCAAAACTTAAACCGAGTAGCACTGGTAATGTGTTCAACAAAATAACGAATGTCTTAAGTTTGCAGCGTTAATGAACTAATTAATTATTTCATTCTGATGATTGACTGAAATGTGCTTTCTGTTGTCAGTGGTATAATTAGAACTTAAAAGTTTCAAACCAAGAACTCGTTACCCTGATGCTCTGCAAAGAGAGCGAGCAACTCGAGCTTCCATGTGAAAAGTCGACTTCTAACTGTGATATTAGAACTTGTTACTTAAGTCTCCTTCAAAGTACACCTGGCACTTATGACAACGGTATTAAATGACAGTGACATGAACCAGAAGTGAAAAAGTAACGTTTATTGTGGAGGTAATAGCGTAATTAATTACTTTTAAGACAATAAGATAAAATAAAAATATGCTTAGTACGAGTATTTGAATTTCAACAAATGGTTTGACTTTTCTTATTCTAGTAGAGAAATTGTCCCATAAGCAGACTATTTATTTAAAATCTCCACAGGGGTTTTGAAATATATTTCAGTTGTTTATAAATACTTTATATTTCTTGTGTTATTATTACTCTATAATTAGACATTAGATTAGTGTTTTCTATCTTTAGGATGTTCATGATTTCATTTTAATTTATTTCAACAGTGCGGTTTAAGACGCTTCGATCAAAAATATTTTACCCTTAGTACGACTATTGATGTAGTCTATAACTAAATAACAATTTAGCAACGAATCACAACCTTTTTTATTTTTATAATGGCTTTTCAATTTATAATTTAAGAACTACCATAGCTGCATTTAATATTCGTCCCACCAGTTAATGATCCACTTCAAGGTGGAAATGAATTAATTGATACTCCTTTCTGGAAGCTTACCTGAGGGTTCTATATTGTCTCTTTCGGGGCAGTTATACATTATGTGGTATAATGTATCGAATTCTGTCATTAAGTTAGAAACACTAAATAATACACCCTTGTGATTTTGTACTAATTATATAATTAAGAATACTACACTTTTAGAATCAGCAAATTTGTTTTCTTAACAATTTTTAATTATTCTGATTAAAAATATTCAACAATTGCATTATATATATAAAAAACTACAATATCTATGTGCATAAAGAGATAAATTTAGAGTTCGAATACAATACTCAAAACAAAGAAATAAACAACTACAACTGTATGGAGTTTCATTTTATTTAATATGCATTAAATATTTAGCACTTAGCAAGTAACATTGCTGGAAGAGAAAGAATTATTAACACACAATTAACAGATACTCGAAAAGTAAAAATGTGTTTTATTATCTATTAATTTACAAATTGATCTGTTTGGTGATAAGGTCTGCCTGTACATCTCGATAAGAAGGCCATGTTCCAAGAATCATGACATATTCTTATAGCAAATTTTGCTATAAGAATATGTCATAAACTTAACGACATTATAAAATATATTTTGTTGTAGATTTGCATGGTGAATGTATAATTTTCACTTCATTATAAGTGTTAAAATTAATCCAATAATTCGTACAATACATTGAAAAGTATTAATTAGCTAGCTTTGAAGGGTGATGAAAAACAAATAAATCTCTGAAAGTAGCGAGTTGTGATCAAATAACTAATTCTGATTACATAACAAACAGGGGTTTAGTATTTAGGTTAATCTGAGTTCACTGAAGCTGATTTCCAAACAAACCCGCAGCGGGATTTTATTTGGTTTAACTCGAATTTTTATACTATTATTGACGTAATTGAAACAAAGTTCTCGGATTTATTCTAAAACATTCGACCCTTTTATATTTAAAAGGAAATGAAAATATTTTTATTTATTCTGTGATTGATTCGTTACCATCACTGTTACCCTTAAGACTAATGTAACAATATTCCGTTACTCAGTGAAAAATTGACGCTTCATGCAAACTTTCACGTTTTTTAAAAATAAATATTTATCAACATATCGTGCAGACAGATATAACTAAAAATTTTCAGCCGTTTAAAGTGATAATATTTGCTAAATTTCGTACACATATTGATGTACTACAGTAAATAAACGTGTCAAAGTATTTAAAAATTATTATTAATTGTATTGCTAATAGGTTACAAACCTTGTTTGTTAATTCCTACAGTATTAAAGATATTGTGGACGAAGATTTTTAGATAGCCATGGGCAGCCTTACGGTTTTGGTGTTAAAAAGAGCAAGCTATCGTTTTTAAACTTTAAAACACCTGCTCAGTTAAGTTTAAAAACTCAAATAATTTAAAAATTTAATGTTTTAAGTAATGGTTTGCCAAATTAAAAGCCTAAAATGATGACTTTTAAGATCTCACTAACATTACTAATTCAGAGATTTTTAACTCTTCTACAAAGAGTAAAAGTTAATATGGTAATGTAATAAGATTATTTTCATATAAATATATAATTTTAGGCTCAAATCAAACACAGTACACTTGTAATTTGTATAATCGTGTATTAAAACCCAAAAACAGGAGTGTGTTAATTTAAAGCCTGTTATTATAGATCCACCCACTATTTTGTGGTTCACTATCAAACTCGGGTATTCAAACGATTTGATCCGAGGGTAAAAGTATTTATTGTTTGGAAGATATATAACTTTTCTAGATTTATAATAAATAATCACTTTCCACAGTCTACAAGTATGTTCACAGTATTAGTTTAGTGTAATATTCAATATCTTATAACACCTAGCCAGATCAGCCAATACATCTGTATCTTTTAATATTAAACTATACACATATTTGTACGTAAGTACACTTCTGTAAGTAAAGTGTAAACTTGATACTATACCAATTAAACTCACATGACATCTTTTGTGAATCACAATATCACATAGACTGAATTGAGATAGCACTGTCTATGAGCTCGTTAGCAGAACAGAGCAATCAATAGTACTGTTGGCATCCAGACATATGATTGAAATGACCTTTGTTGTCAAATGCATGACAACCTACACAAGGATCATTACAACCAGAATCACTATGACTACTACCACTACGAATTGCTAGTTTTCAAATCGTGCATGACTGTAAATGAACTATGCATTAATGTAAGTTTGTCAACTATTTATATTTGTGATCGTTTACGTGAAATATGAAATATAGCAAGAATCAAAGTAATATTGAAATATCGTTTTTAGGCCATAGCAGAAATATACTTTATAAAACATGTAGAACTAAAACCAGACAAATTACATTATGTTGTAACATCAACATCTCGCATAGGTATTTACAAAAAGTTCTTGAAAGGTCAAAGATTTTTGCTATTTCGAAATCCAACAAATTCACAAATAGCAATTGGTTAAGTGCCCGAATAACTGTAACCGTCGAAACTTGTTGTAACTATCTATTTAAAAAAATACGTAAAGCTTTAATATTGCCATATTAATGAAGCAGACGTAAATGCAACAAAAGATAATGATGTAACGATAATGATGCAGTGCTACAGAATACAGCCGATACGGCCCAAACATTTTTTTTTGGAGGGGGGGTGACACCACGGTCCGCCTTCGATACCATTCAGCACCGTTTGCGCGGGTTTATACATCGATGGTTGTAACAGGTACGGTTTGTCGAATTTCCTGAGACAAAATCTTAACTCTTACATAATTTAAATTTAACTTTAATTAAGAATAACTAATCATTGATTTCAATGTAGTTCACAGAAATTCTAAAATATCATGATCTGCACGTGCAATTCAACATAACAAAAATCTTTTCTGAACTGCCTCAACAAAAAAGGAACTTTTTATTCAGAAATTAATTTAGATTTAATAAATTAAATGATCGATTTATTCGTGCATCAGCTATATTTAAAATCTAGGCAACCAGACGATGTAAATACATCATAAATCTGTATGTCCTCCTTTATAAATTTATACTTCTTTGTCAAAACTTAAAAATATTCTACATAACAGCTGATTAAAAGTTTTAATGGTTATGATATCTATTGGTGTATCATTATTATTGTTTCTCCTAACCTTTGACACTGAAATTCTTTCTTTTAAAATATTGTTGGGATCACCATAGTATGGAATGGATGACAACCAACATAATATATGTATTGAAATATGTTATTGGTGTTGACATTTATTTTCAATAACAAAATCTATATACAATTATTTTTTTAAACTGTACTGTTTTGAATCTAATCTAATAAAATAATCATTTTAGTCCGCATTCTCAAGACAATATAACAAACTAAAATTTCTGTCGGAAATATTAATTCGAACCAAAAATGCTCTTAAAGAAAGTAATAATTATTCAACATTTCGCTTAAACTCCAATTCTCCGAACCATTTCAAATTAAAATGGGTACTTGATGCATCATGTATGGCTGATTCAATTTAAAATATATCACACAATATGTGCTTCTGTAATCGTGGGAACTATTCAAAACAATATACAGGATGATGTTGAGATACATTAGGCGAAACCACTGGTATGTAATGGTGAGTATTATTTATTCAAGCACTCTAGCTCTGTGGTAAATATACAGCATTTTTGTACTATATAATATCAGCTATACAATTTAATGAATCATATAATATTACTTGAACATCGCAAATGATGTCGCGTGATCCAATAACCAGATGATCAACTCTATATTTACCAGTATAAACCTAGTTCTCCAGACCGTAATGTGATGTATAGGTATCAAGTGGTGCAGTTCTGATTTCCGATAACATGCTTCGTGGAATATGTATTACTAATTTGAAAATTACATTTTATCCTGCCATTACAATTTATGTAATTTTTATTTGCCTCATATTTATTTAAACTGTAAACTTTATAGGCCAAACATTATTTACCTGTTAAGTACTATGTGTTGTACTAATTATTTTTAAACGTACTCAATCTAAAATTCCCCTTTTTAATGATTATTTATACAACATATAAATACGATATTGAATTCCTATTTTCGCAGTGTATAGCAATTTGATATAATGTAAAAGGTTCTACATAAATTGATTTATATTTTAAAACCAAATAAAATAAAACGTGCTATTTACGAATAGTAATATTACACTTTAGTAGGCAGTTTCTGGACCTCAGTGATCGATTATCGTTAATCTTTGTCATCATTATCTCTAGTTTTTTAATGTTAATATTAAAAACTTAACTTTGAGATTATGATTACAGCGAGGAAAATTGGAATGAGAAAACTACAACAAAAAAGAGAAAGAACTCCCTAATATTGCTCATAACATGCATTTAGATCTATATGCGGCTCAGGCGTTTAAAAAGTTTTGAACTCAATCCATCATTACTTTTGTGTAATGAAAGAACACACATTCAATTTTTTATATTTAGTATCCAAATATGCTGTACCAACCAAAATATGTGTAAAAAATATAAGTTGGTCATTCAACACTCAATCTGGCGCAGGGCCGTCTTTCCCTGTAGCGAGGCCCAGTGTAAATGTTTATTGCATGACTCCCAATTGAGCACAATCTGTTATAGTAGCAGTAAGCGCGGCCGGACCTGTTCTCAAGAAATTTCAACCGTTCTAGCCAGACGCGATGAGTCGTAAATCTATCACTTTATTGTTTACTATAATACGATTGTTTAAGATAATTTAAATAATTACTGTTCGATGACCAAGTTGTTAACATGATATCGACACAATACTATTAATATTCTGAAGACATACTTACATTTTCTCCCTTGGATGCTGAAATATAAACTGAGCATAAGTACCCTGAAGTATAATCAACTGCTAATGCAACACTCAATCAATTGTATTGCCAATTAGTGTTTTTCATAAAGTGGCATAGATACTTTACATGGTTCAACCTTGCACTTCCTCTAGTGCAGTAATAACTTATTTCAATAAATTATTACAAGTAAATATTTTTAACACTACTTAATTTATATAATAAAACTTTTTTCAGATGACGTGACACATTGTTCGCGGAAAGTTTTCACGCCAAACAGAGCACAGTGTCAACATTTGGCCCTCAGACGTATTATTATCTTACTACCAGTTGGTGTATATCAAGCTATTATTGGTGTTTCCTCAATCCAAATAAAATACCCGAATCTACTAAAGGAACTAATATTTAAACTATGAGTTCAAGAAAATTGTACCATGTTTTCATGGATTTCGTAAGCACATAAAGGAAATTAATCGATTTGTTCTAGTGTATTATGATAAAATATTTTGTTGCTTATATATTCTATATAGTCAAACAAATTAAACCTTTTTAGCCATCAAGGACAATAAAAAACGCCTTTTGAACTAGCATTTTCGTTACTAGAATAATGTAGAATTATGTCACACTCTGTGTTGCGTAACAGGCTTTGCTGAGGTTACATCCATAATTTCAATTTTATACCTAATTTCATTCTCGAGATGTCCTGCGTACAGATAGACAGACATAAAATCATGCAGAAAATATATTTTACATCCTCAATAGCTGACAAGATAGAAACTGTATCATCCAACTGAGTGATTGGTTTCAATAATGATCAACCAAAGTCCATGCTTATACAAGCACCATCATAGACCTCATTCTTGACTGTTCTTCTTGAAATTTCATGGAACATGTAGAATATAGAGATTAAATATTACTCAATATATCTTTGCTAAATGATAAATTCACATTTGTTTACATTAAGGTGAGTTTCATAGCTGCTTATAAATAATAAACGCTAAGGAGCTTGGGAGAGTACCTGTTACGTAAAATTTTACTGAAATAATACTATTTCTACCGACTATTAATATATACTATACATTGTTTTATTTTTGCTTTTTTAATGTATTAATGAATATTACAAGTGTTAAAGTTTTGTATTTATTACTCATTTTGTTTACAAATTCTTTACAGTTCTAAATTTTCGTATCCATCTTGGTTACGCATAACAACAATCTAAAATTATTAGGTAACACTTTGCCAAAGCGTATGCAGTGATATGCACCATCATCGTACTCATTATTTTGTATACAGCAATGAAGCTTGACACGAAATTTAAATTCTGTAGGTAATCTTGTTTTTCACATATCGTGCAGAATAATAGACATACAGAAATGAAATTTTTTTCCTGTTTCTCGAGTAATATGCGTCACTAGCGTTAACACCAATGTTATCTGCTTAAGCAAATAATATCCGGAGAAAAAGTGTAAAAGAACTAATTGTTTATCACCATATATATTCGGTAAGAAATATGCACTAAGCAGAAAAAAAGATGATAACCGCAGTGTGTATTCCTTACTTAAAATATAATTACTAGAGCATCCCGCACAAAAATATTCCGATGGCCGCGGATTAATCAGAATCTCCCCTCTCACCCCACACCAAACACGTTTACCAGTTTTATTTTCGTAGATAATTATTTATCCATCAAACATAATCACCCGTTAAAGTTGAAAAATTTCCGTATATATTTTTTTATTATTTTGTTTTTTACGCAATATGAAAATCAAGCAGACAATACATGGCGAAAGCCTTGTCATAGCGGAAACAAACGGTGGTTAGCAGCGATTCGGCAACACTGTTTTCAATGTCATACTTTGGTGCGGACTAAAGCACTGCAATAAACACATCAATATAACTACAGCTTGGACTAGAATAACGTTGACGTGGGGAAACTACTCATACGTCCACGATTACGCTCGAAGTAACGAGATGTTCACTCTTTTTTCCCTCCTCATAATATTATGCAATTGAGCCTTGCTAACACAACACGAACGTATTCTCTAAAAATACAATACTAAATGTACAATCTGTCAAGTGAACAAAGTACAAGGGGAAGGCAACACTTAGAACTCGAAGGGACAAAGTTAGATCGTTAAGGAAGTTTGTGTTTGAGGTAATTAGCAATCAACATACGTAGCGGGAGCACAATCTACCTGCAGATTATTATAGGTACGGCTCTCTAGGTATAATATTGTTTAATTTATATTAACAATAACCATGTAACTATTACGATAGTACTAATGAAATTCTTCTTGTGACTGGAAGAGCAGTATCTATGTTACTTACCTCGAGTTTGACCCCAAATGGACAATGCCAATTAGGTATTTATGTTTCGGTCGCATGTTGAGAAAGTCGTCTCATTTCAAAGTTACGATTAATAAACATCCAACCGCTTTTCATTTTACAGTAAATTTTATACATACTTTAGAATTTTAAACAATTAAGTAGAAACAGTTTTAATTTTCTCTGTACAAGTGTTACAACCAGTAATGGTAGTCAATTAACTGAATTTTGAAGATTTGTTTGATTTGGAACTGTTATTAATTCCATACGATCTAGTTCAAAAACACATCTTAGGGAAAATACGTTGTGATTAATTAGGTAATAATTATAATATATTAATGTTTGTTTGTGTAAAGTGTACATAAACATACACTGTCGCTGCAATGCTGTACTGTTACAGGAAAACAAGAACACAAAAAGGTCAATCTTGTTAATCGCCTTGAACAAAGGGGTCGTGAACAGAGTATACTGTTTTAACAGTTAGCTTCAGAATTACAACGTCGTAATTTGCACTTATATCCCTTCGGAAACGAAGAAGCTGAGTTCTTTGTTAACTAAGTATAGGCTTGTAGCATGAGCTCTGACTATATAGTCTATATAAATACACAGATTCCTGTTCTAGGAGAAATACAGTTAGATAACAAAAAGAGAACTAGACAAAGCTATATTGTTAACGGTTTTAATTTAATATTACTTAAGTTTCATTTTTCAACTATTAAAAACAGTAATACACTAGAAATGCCTATCTAAAAAAATAGCTGGTAAAACAATAAACATGCAAAAAATGAGATGTAAAACTACATTTACTCTTTATAGTCCAGGAGAAATAGCAGTTAAAAATGGTCAAATAAATAAATGTTTTCTTACAGCAAACTAATGGCACAATTTAGTCAAATACATCACAAATAAATACAAAAAACCATTCCGAACCAAAATCGTCTATTAGGGGGGTATAGGAGGGGTGGTTTTTAGGGGTGAAAATGGTTTTTTTTTGCAATTTGTGAGTAAACAATGCATCTTATTGAAAAAAGTTAAATGTAAAAGTTGTTGGAAATAAAAAAATCTACAACTTTTGTAGTAATCATTTTTGCCCTAACCTCAAAAATTTCCCCAAAAAATTCAAAAAACAGTTTTTTTGGTTTTTAATTTTTTTCTTTAAAAAAAATGGTTCGATTGAGCTGAAAGTTTGATGAAATATACTTTGTGCTATTCTAAAAATACTGTATTTTTTTTTTCATTAAGAAATATTCAGCCGTTATAATAAAATTTCACTTAAAAAAATATTTTGATAATTTTCAATCACCATTTTGAAACATTTTTTTGTAATCAAAAAAGGTTCTCTGAAGGCTCATTATTTTAGTTTTTTTTGTCTATTTTAAAGAAATGAAATAAACAATATGTAGTTTAATTGAAAAAACTGCAGAAAAATTGAAAATAAACAAAAATATTGACATTTTTCATTATACATTGTATTATTTACGTGGAAAAATGGTTATTATTTATTTTAAATTATAATTTTTTTTATACCAGTGCTATTTGTAAAGCATTAGGCAAAATAATAATGAATCATGCATATTTAACAACTACGTGGAAATTTTTTAATAAATCAAAAAACAGGATTCGAGTCTTAGTAATTTTTTTTTTTAATTTGTATTTTCCATCATATATTTTTTATTTCTTTAAAATATTTTTTACAATTCTTATTGAAATTAATCAAGAAACCATTATTTCTTACCAAAAGTTTTTTTTGAATATTTATGTTTTTTTTCAGTGAACTTAAAAATATAAATATATTTTTTTTTCATATTCTACGTTATCTGATCGTGATTCATACCATATTCTACTCAATTTTTTTTCCCTGCTTTTTTTAAATGTAATGATCGTATCTCCTTTCATTGAAGGAAACACAAGATCGTTATCAAAACTATCACTCAATTTTTTTATGTATTTAATGTTGGGAATATCACCATCAAAATCTTCTTCTTTAATTTCGTTAAGGGAAAATTGGCACTCGGATGAATTTTTTTAAAGTAATACGCGCAGTAACTTATGAAATCTTTAGAATCTACACTCGCTGTATGTCTACAAGATGTTGAGCTTGTCCCATCATAAAAAGATGACATGCACCTATTATGATAATAAGCTTGAACTTCATCTGATTCTTTGAGAAAATTCAGTCTAACTAACAGACTTTTATTAAATGATTCTGAAACATCTCTTCCCTTTAAAGTTGATAAAATTTTTCATTAGTCTCAACCTTCTGCATGCCGCGAAATGCTCTATTTTGGTTACAAGGTTCTTGACAAAAAACACAATGATGCTCAAAATTTAAAATCACATGCTTCTTTCATAATCTTCTTCCTAATAGATTTTTATCGAGGTCTATTGTATGCCGGTCGACAACCATCATGAATGTGTGCTTTCAGTCAATTTCTGAAATGTTTTGTACCGCTGATCTTTGCTTTGTTTACTTGACGAAATAAGAGTATCTATCCCTCGACTTTTTATTTTCACCAAATCTCCATCGCGGCTTTTACAAATGATACAAGAAGGTACCTTTTCCACCATTTACATGAATCTATAAAATGCAGAAAGCACGATAAAATTAGTATACTTAAAATACGTAAAAATTACTAGATAAATAGCATGCGTAAAATTGTATGCACAGAGACAAAGATTTATGATCTGTATTATTTTTAATAATTTTTATTGAATAATTTGTATAAAATTTTGTTTCGCCAAAGTTTTTACTTACGATTTGTATTTTATATGGACAAAAATCTTGTAAATTGCTAATCACGAGGCTTATTTCACGACATTACTCCAATATAACTTGACTGACGACAAAGCAGCTGCTTATTGAATGCTTGGAAACATACTGAGACCCGTATAATAGAAGAATAGGATTGACCCCGCCCTTTTACTTCAAGGATACTATTATATAACCTGTACTATATATACCTGTAATCCAACTTTCACATTCAACAATGTTTCTAAATACTTTTTCAAAATATTCGAAAATTCTTCAACATAAAAAAAAAATTATAATTTAAATAAATAATAACAATTTTTCCACGTAAATAATACAAATGTATAATGAAAAATGTCAATATTTTGTTTATTTTCAATTTTCTGCAGTTTTTCAATTAAACTACATATTTTTTATTTCATTTCTTCAAAATAGACAAAAAAACTAAAATAATGAGCCGTCAGAGAACCTTTTTTGATTAAAAAAAATGTTTCAAAATGGTGATTGAAAATTAACAAAATATTTTTTTAAAAGTGAAAATTTTATTATAACGGCTGAATATTTCTTAATGAAAAAAATACAGTATTTTTAGAATAGCACAAAGTATATTTCGTCAAACTTTCAGCTCAATCGAACCCATTTTTTTTAAAGAAAAAAAATTAAAAACCAAAAAAAAACTGTTTTTTGAATTTTTTGGGGAAATTTTTGAGGTTTAGGGCAAAAATGATTACTACAAAAGTTGTAGATTTTTTTATTTCCAACAACTTTTTACATTTAACTTTTTTCAATAAGATGCATTGTTTACTCACAAATTGCAAAAAACCATTTTCACACCCTAAAAACCACCCCTCCTATACCCCCTAATGGACGATTTTGGTTCGGAATGGTTTTTTTTCATTTATTTATGATGTATTTGACTAAATTGTGCCATTAGTTTGCTGTAAGAAAACATTTATTTTTTCAATCTGGTAATACGACTGCACTATTAAGTAAATTGTCAAAGATTAATTTCAATAACAAACATTAACAGGACTTTTTAAACAAGGATTAATAGTTTGTTAAAGTTAAATTAATTAATTATAATCACACTTCAAATTAATCTATTCACAAGGCGTGAGATTAGCAATTTTATTGCTCACGTTTTATTACAATAAGTTACTGTAAGCGCACCAAAAGAAGAGCCCGGTAAGTATGTACTAACGTAGTATTATGTGAAACGCTTGTACTGTCGTTCACAAACAACTTTATATTTGTAGTATTACTCAAAATATGAAATAGTGTTTTGCTATTGAATATTAAATTAACTGATACAAATGGTAGAGATTTTTTATTTTCTGTAAACTTGTGTGAAAGAGTGTACTTTTATTCATGTATTTGACAATACGACTTTGAACTGTGTTGTTTCAAATGTGGAATAAACCTTCCTCTGCCAACTACCTTGAGTGTTTTCGTTAACAAGAATACTCTGATTTGTGGAATGGAGCCATCAGTTATTAATTAAAAAATAATGAACGTTATTGACTGAGGTCTTTTAAAAAAGATAAATGTTCGTATTATTGCTTTGAATAATTCCACTGTTTTTTATCTTCATGTACTTCTCAGCAAAATCTAAATTTAACTTTTCATTTCCAAACAACGTTTAGAATAAACATTCAGTTAGATTATTGATCTTAATTAACTTCAAAAATAAACATTTATTGCAGAAATAAAGAAAAAGAATTTGAATATATTTTAGTGTTTCGTCATTTATCAAAACATACCGTATTTGTTAGGCTACGTTTGGAAACTAACACCAGTTCTAAGACAAAAAAAAATTTAAATTTTTAATATAATTATTATTACGTATTATTAAAAATTATTATACGTAGTCTAAAAGGGTAAAGGGACGTACAATGAAGACTACATACATAGGTTGACGTTGCAATCAATTTCAATTTGCACCGTATCTCTGACGAGACACCGCGTATGTCCTGTCAGACTAAGGTTGGATGAACTGGTTTGTATTTGAAGGGTTGGTTTAGTGCACAATTCTTTGAAATACTAACCGTGGTACAGCTTTCTTCTCATAGGTATTTAATAGGATATATTTACCTTACATTTCTTAAAGTGTGTTTTTCCAATCTTTACTGCACTAATGACACTACAAGGAGAGTTACTGTAGATTAATACATTCTATTGGTTTAAGTCGCTTCTACATAGTGAGGCTGAAATATTTCAAGAATATAAATTCTATACAATTCATTCAGAAGTAGTAAACTTAAAGTTTGGTTACTGGACGCGTAATCTTAAGAATTAGGATATATTTATCATTGTTACCGCATTCAAAATTCACGATATTTATGTAAAAAAAGATAATTTTTTGTGTGACGCGTTTTTTACATTGATTTAGGCCAACTAAGGCTACAATAGGTTTTTAACTGTTTAACGCAACATTTTAAATATAATTAACAAATATAAGAGTCATTACTTTGTATTAACGTTTCTTTTTTCTTTTAAAATATTAAAAATTTCATATCTTGATCGTTCAGAATTTTGTCATAATAACAACTATTAACTCAACTTAGATCGCGGTCTGCAGACAGCTAACTCGGTGGCTGAGTTGTATTTAACTGCTAATTAAATAGTGCAGAACTTTTGATAGTACTTTATTGTGACTGAAAATTTAACCTTTCCTCAGCTAAAACTTATACATTTTTTAAACTAATATTATGTTAATAGGTAATGCTTGTTACTTCATTAACGTTTGAATTTTATAGTGAACAAAAATTGAAAAAACACATTTGAAAAGTGTGATTTACTGACATACACATAGTCGACTCTTAATGACTACTGCTTGCGTAGCTATCTAAATCCCGTTATTACGCAAAAACTTCCTTAAAGTTAAATACATAAAATGTCACATAAATTCTTGATGTAGGTCTTTCCTGTAATAATAAATTCTTTTAAATATTTTACAATGCCTTTTGAACTACCGTTTCCTCATCCACCGCATATGTCACTGCAAAGAAGGAACATGTGTGTGACGAGTAAGCCTAAGAGGCACAATGCACCAAGTTTGTCCTCGCCTCCAGTATTTATTGCACCAGAAAGTATTAAATCTCAATAACACTGTTTTCATAGAAACATGCAGGAAAGTACTCCGATGGTATCTACGGCGTTTGATTACCTCTCTACAACACCCGAAAAACACTGCTACTATTTTTACATGTATAGTATAGTAAAAATCTTTTCAACGTCCATGCTATCACCGTAAAAAATAAAAGATAAATTGATTTTATTCATCTACTGACTTGTGTGGTACGAACCTTCCTCTAAAAGGGGTGGGTCATTTTGAACACGTTTCTAACTAAAGTGGGCAGATGTAATGGAAATGCAGTTGAGAAATTACGCTCAATCCTTCATGTAAATGTGGAGTGGATTCTCAGGCAATGGAGCACAATGACAATGATTGATTCTAGTGCCCTTTAACGGGAGGTTTGGCCAGTATTCACAGCTTCAAGGGGCGTTGGCTGGACTGGGTTCATGGTTTAGACTGGAGAATAACAAATACATTTCGTTTCGTCTAGTTTAGTTTCACCTATCTTGGAAGATAAACATATGGCGGCTGCCTAATAATAAACCATAGACTAAATATAAGTTATTGAGGAAAAATTACAATATTACTGTGTACTATATACAATAATCCATCCCCCAAAAAGAAGGATTGATTGCCTTAAATTGTAAATAAACACAATATTTATTCTCGAGACATACACGCAATATAATATTGCACTAATGAAGCCATGTTGTGTTTGTATGATGAATACATGTTGTATGGCACAAAATTTCTTACTTATTTTTAAAATAACATGTTTTCTGGCAAGTTTAATGTAATAAAATAACAGTATTACTAAGTTACTCAACACCTGGCTATGGGAAATATAACTGGTTGATCGAGAGCCAGATTTTGTACAATCTGATATTATAAACCTCCATGAGCTTTGGAAAATATACAATGTGGTTGACTACCAAACCTGTACCAAGTATTTAGTTACAATCCGCACTTACATTGTTTATATATAATACCATGACCTTTATTGGCTAATGATTGCTTCCATTGTTTAGAGAATCATAAGTAAAAACATCTAAATGTATTGAATAATGTGTTACGTGTATGATTATGTACATACGTCAAACAATTAATGTAACACAAATTTTCTAGGAATTGTTTTACGATAAAATTACGCATTAAAATGATTCATTTTATTTATTAAACTAAATAGAAAACCAGCAGAACATAAAATATTTTTAATACGATAGTACTTTTAATAGCTATTATTGGCTTAATTCTTATGGTATGAACTTTATACGAGTACTTTAAATAAGACCCAAAATTTCACTGGTCCATGAGGACCTCGAACCCGTGACCTTCGCTTTATTAGCAGGGCGCTCTAACCAAATGAGCTAATGGGGCGATGGGTGATAAAATACTTTTCATATCTTGGGACTTATTCCGTGCCTATGAACGTTTGCCTAATGTTAATTAATGAATTAATACATTGCTTTTATACTCCAAGTCATAAATTACGACATCATATGATACAAAAACCGATTCTATAGTGCAAAGTTCATCAGAATTAGGCGAAAAAGTTTACTGAAAATTTATCTCAGTAATAGTTTGTCAGGTATTGTAAATGTTAAAATTCATAAATTAATATTTTTGTGAATGGTAAATGTAAATAAATAGCGAAAATTCGTTTAAAAATATTGATTTTGAAACTTTTTGTTTTATAATTAGTGTATGAAACGTATATTTATGTTAAATATAGTGTGTTAAGATAAAAAACTTTATGTTCGTAAGCTTCATGTGCTAAAATTTCGTCTGTTCCATTAATAATATATTTGCGTTCAATCAAGTTTCGCTTTTTTAAGATTTACATTGCTTCGTAAATAAATTTAAGAGATATGAAAATATTAAGGAAAATGTCGCTATAGCCTCTGAAACAGAAATAATATGACAGTTAATTAGTTCGTTATTGAAATTCAAAACTGAAACTTATTTCCACGCTATAAATAACCATGGTTATTTTCCCTAATTTAATTCATATCTTATCTATATTTTAGAGGAATTTTGCATTTGTTACATTTTATATGGCATACGTTACACGTGAATAAATTGTTATTAGTGGCTTAAATATTTTGCTGTTACATGGTTTATAACATTTCTTGATCTAATTATTTCAGTCTGAAAATGTGGTGTGTTGATTCCACAGGAACGCACTGTGCACATTAAGGCCAGACTCTACATCACAGTTAATGTAGTAACTCCGTTTGTTACCCTTGTATCACAGCTCTAAACGGCCACTTGGAACTTTGTTATTCACAAAGTAGACACCTCTCACAGTCTACACAAGTGGGTTAAATACTTTCATTCCCGAAGTTGCTGTCATAATACAATTACAAACTTAGTAATGATTTTATTTATTATAATACTTTGTTGCTTACCCAATTTTAATAAATTTAAAAGTATTAACGCAACTCTTACTTAAGGCACTATATCAGTCATTATATGGATGAATATATAGTTATGGAAAATTGTTATAATAGGAAATAACTATCTAATGTTTGTTCATAGATTGTATTTCATAACATCGTAAATCTTATATCACATGAATAAACACAATTAAAATTACTAATATTTCATAAAGACATTTTTCCTCTTTAATAGTTTATATATTTTAAGCGAAGGTTGTTTTATACCACACCAAGTAACGGGATCTCTCCTAATGCTCTTTTCCCCGTTACCTATTACGTTTATAGAAATTCAGGAGTCGATGGATGTCTTTGATAAACCCGGCATCTTGACCTCGTCCAACACCTCAGAGGCCGACAGGACGAGATATCAAGTACTACGTATCAAATAAGTGTTTGATAACGCTCAGCGTAATCCCATGGTTGATTATATAAAAATGAAGCTTCATGCAAAATTACAAGTCTATGGTTGAGTTTATTCTACAGATACCGTGTGGGCAGACGGACAAACAGAAATGCATTTTTTCCATCCCTCTGAGCAATAAACTTCCCCAATTGTTATCCAACTAGTAATTTAATTTTATTATTTATAAATCTGATACTCACTGCCAATAACTGGTGAATAATTTCTGTAATACCATGGATTCCAATTTGATAATAACTGGACAAAGTTACGTAAATATAATTTTCCGCAACCCGTCTCTGTTGTAAGTGATGGTAATTCGAAGAAATATATCACACAAACGTAACCAAAATACTCCCATCTCGTTGGAGGAGTCATAGAAGTTTGTTGCGTTTAACGGAGCAAGCCTACAAAAATTTAGAACGCTGCCATAAAAATTTACTAAATTCTAATATATCAATAGGGTTCTATGAATAGTTATAATATTAATAATAATTGTGTCACCCTTGATAAAAACGTAGTACCACGTAAAGGAATATTATAAATAATCGAAAAAGTTTATTAAATTATTTAGAGCTTTCGTTAATAATATTATGTAATGGCTAACAAGATTTCTTTGTTACTACACAGTTTAGATATCAAAAAGAGAGAAAGAATACTAATTCATAAATACAAAATTTGGCTTGCAGCATTATGAAGGTAAAGTAGATTTAACCAGTATTCAGTTCACAGAGAGAATGCTAAGTGGTGTGCCCTACAACACTGAGACCAGAGTGTATACCATGGTAAATGTGTTACCTCCGAGCTATAATCCTTGACACCGTCCACTATGATTGGCTTAGTACACAGAACACTGAGACCAGACTGTACACCATGGTAAATGTGTTACCTCCGGGCTATAAAATCCTTGACACCGTCCACTATGATTGGCTTGGTACACAGAACACTGAGACCAGACTGTACACCATGGTAAATGTGTTACCTCCAGGCTATAAATCCTTGACACCGTCCACTATGATTGGCTTAGTACACAGAACACTGAGACCAGACTGTACACCATGGTAAATGTGTTACCTCCGGGCTATAAATCCTTGACACCGTCCACTATGATTGGCTTAGTACACAGAACACTGAGACCAGACTGTACACCATGGTAAATGTGTTACCTCCAGGCTATAAATCCTTGACACCGTCCACTATGATTGGCTTAGTACACAGAACACTGAGACCAGACTGTACACCATGGTAAATGTGTTACCTCCAGGCTATAAATCCTTGACACCGTCCCACTATGATTGGCTTAGTACACAGAACACTGAGACCAGACTGTACACCATGGTAAATGTGTTACCTCCGGGCTATAAATCCTTGACACCGTCCACTATGATTGGCTTAGTACACAGAACACTGAGGACCAGACTGTACACCATGGTAAATGTGTTACCTCCGGGCTATAAATCCTTGACACCGTCCACTCTGACTGCCTTGGTACACAGAACTCTGAGACCAGACTGTACACAATGGTAAATGTATAAAAGGTTATATAATAGTAAATCTATCACTCATCCACACATCACTAACTCTCTAACTTTCGATATTCCAGAAAGTTTAAATTTGGCACACGTATGCCTCATACGTTAAAGAAAAGAGCTATAGCATTTTCATAAATAATGGACATCCATGGAGGTTGAAATGGGGTTGCTAGGCTTAAAAAAGTGTATTTATTTCAACTTTATTATACAGTTCAAATTTCACTTACACATACCAGACCACATATACGTAATAGAAAACTAAAAGCATTTTTATGAAAATCAACATCTGTAGCTATTTAAATGGGAATGTAAACCACCAGAAAAAATACATTTGGTTTTAAACTTATGGAAGTTTACAACGATGTGGTTTGTCGCTCTTATGCTGTGAAAAAATAACTAAAATATTTTTCTTTTGATATCAACTGCCTATAGGGGTTGCAATAGTTACAGGCCTAAAAATATATATTTTTGTTCTTTACATTCTATAGACAAATATTTGACATAACGTAATTCATAACTTAAACAGAAAATAACAGATTTTCCATCAAGATCAAACATTCGTGATTTTGAACATGGATTGAAGTGGGATTCGAAACCTTAGGAGATCTATAATTTGTTTTTCAACCTCTCAATCTCCTCGAAGGATGAAATTATTACTCACTTGACTTCAGAACTCAACAGACGTATAAATCAAACCTCTTTCGATTTAACTAGGATTTTCAGTATGGGTATATTTCATTTATTAGGGTTACAATGAAGACTTTTCTGCAACACCGCTAATACTTAAGGCGTCAATTACAGTATAACGGCTAAATTTTGAAGTTTTGTAGACTTTTAGATCCACGTTTGGATAACTTTGCATATTTTTTTGGCTAGCGCAATACAAACGCCCTAGAACACCCATAATAACTCAGTGCTAAATATTGGCAAATTTAACAGGCAAAAATACAAACATATTTATAAAACAGTGGTATGAAATTCATTCTAAGTTATGTTTAACTAGTAGTGTATCAATTACAATTAAAATTAATCAGACAGGACACGATAGTATCAGAGCGTGGAAATTTCAGACGTTTTGTCCCAAAACTCACGCATTTATTAGAGTTATCCGGAAAAGACAAATAGCGTGTACTTTGGTACGAGGAGGAGACGACCACTTTGTTCAACTTTTCTATTTGTGAGAATCAGTTGGACTGAATAGGGCCAGTGATATAGCACTACTATTATACAACGAGGTACTCATGTCTTTATCTTCCCTGCTTTTCCGGCCTTTCCTGTTTAAGTTTATTTAACACTGTGAATAATGTAATGTAATGGCTAAGGGGTTTAATAAGCATAAACTACTTAAACAAATATTCATAGTTCTCTAAGTAAAGGGGTGACGTTTCACAAATATAGTATATGCTTGTTTTAGTTGCCCATTGTACTTTCCATATAGAAGTTAACAACTTCGGGAGTTAATTATAAACTAAAATAGTTTACGGTTAAATCTGACCACAGCTTTTGTTCCGTTCTGCAATGAGAATAACAGTATAGCAAAGTTTTTGATACAGAGTTGGACACTACAGAAGAGAGTTGCTTTTGTTGGTCAGTTTAAATACCCTTTTGTGTGTATACATTTTGTTTTTGCTATTTCAGGAAATTATCGCTCCTTTTTAGCTTTGCTTGTGAAAGCTTTGTACTAGGCTTTAATTTTGTGGAATTCCGAAACAGGATCAGAGTTTTGTTATCCTGTAAATTAGGTTCCAACCTATCTAAAAATTTACAAACTATTCAATTTAAATGTATGTATAAAATTTACAGTATTTAAGTTTGTTTATTACCGGTATATATCGGGTAATAAAATTTGCTACGTAATAATATTCAAATGGGCAGTTGATGCCTAGCAAAGGAATTAATGTTAAGTATTTATTCCTAAAATATGAAACAATAATTAATCAAAGTTACTGAGAAGGCCGCAAAGCTACTGAAAGGAGCTATTTGATATTTCTTACGGGCAGCTTGCGAACCAATTTGATCTTAATTGGGTGAGCGACTCCTTTATATCAGTTATTTTTACTTTCCAGAGTTTTCGACGTAACAAGAAATCTTGCGAGAAGCGATGACCGGTCGTGAATATAATGTATACAGAACTGTAAGTAATGACAATATCAAAGCTCAATAGGTTGGTAGGGGATATTTATACGTAGGGAAGTTGAAAAGATTTTCAAATTACGCAATAATTATTAATCTTTCCATGATTAGCTGTTTGTAAAGTCCCAAGCCTTACTACACCTTCACATATTATCTTGCTAAAGTAGCAAGAATGAAGAAATGAGTAGTTGTTACAAACACTCTCTTTTCTTTACTCTATGCTTTCACTTTTACCTTTTTTGCTGTTCTCATAATCTATGAATATAGTTTACTACTTTAAAGTTAGAAGTACATTTGATATGTAACTGTATATGAAAATGTCATAGAAAACTAACGTGTTACCATTTTTTGCGTTATAAATACATTAACTGTAAATATCTTACTAAACATTTTCAAACATGCTATGTGGCGTAAATGTAATAATGAAAGGTAAATTTACTAATTTAAATCAAGTCATTACAATCTTATATTAAATAATATATAGCTCAAAATATCACCGCACAGCTAGTTATCACACGGCCTGAAAAAAATGTTATATGAAGAATCACTGTAAAAAAATATTTTACTTGCTTATACATTGATATGTAAGTACTTTTATCTAATAGGAAATGAAATTTATTATTTACTGTATTTTTCTGCTGTATTATACAGTTTACTATGTCTTTATTCTATGTTCTTATGAGACACTTAGTTCTTATTTCATGTAATGAAGTAAAAATAAAAGATATCCCAGTATCGAACCTTACGGCAAACTACAAGTGAGTATTCTGTAGTCAGATACTTTGTCAGCCACACTTACACACTGCCACTGATTCGAGAGATAATATTTAATCCTGGTAATACTAACCTCCGAAAATCCTAAAGCTCGCTGATTTCTTAACAACAAACCGAGTATAACGCAATTAAATGACTTGGAGATATCAAACAATGCCATAATAGTGCACTGACTTCTATCCATCGCTTAGCGAATGTCATCAGTAACCCCGAGAAGTGCCGTTTCAGTTCAAAGATTTGATCAAAATCCTGATTTGAACTTATTCAAAATATATTTTGCTTTGATGAATATTCAAATTTGACAGTGTACTATTTTTTTGTAAGCCCTTTGAAAGAGCTGGAGGAATGCTGAATGACCTGAAATCTTTATTTTCTTCAGTAGTAGAAGACATTTTGTTTTGTTGGATATATAACGGCAGATTTCCAATGTTTAGGGAAAACGCCAGTGGTCAAATATTTGTTGTATATAACAGACACCACAGGACGCCGGGCGTGAAGAATCTTTTTTTCAGCATCCAAACTGATATTTTATCAGTTTCGGTGGCATTACTTTGATTCCTGTTTATAGCTCGTAGATTGTCGAACTGAAGGATATATTTGAAAGTGGAATTTCTCATATAGCAGGATGAGTGGAGGTTGGTTGTCCAGTTATTGCAGGAACAATTCAATAGCATTTGGATTAGTTGATTGTGATGCAGTATAAAAAAAAGTATTAAGATTGCTTAGTGGTATATGGCAGTGACATATCCGTTTTTTTTGCTTGCCATACTTTAATACTTAACATTCAGTATCATTTAGGTGGATGAAGATCTTTTTTCAGGAAACAGACAGTGAATATATCGTAACCAAGAGTTACGAAGCTTCTACTTAACTCTACTGCGGAGCTGACGACACTGAGCCAGGATATCTTGGTCTTTAGTTCTACGAGCTCTGCAGTATAAATACTGCGTTAGCAGCAGTTAAACGGGGGAGGGGACTCTTCTTAGAAATTCTCCTTGTAATTAATAGAGCGTGCCTATCATATAGACCCAGAACAAAGGAATTCAACATTTCAACCATTTCATCGACTGATTGTAG
Source organism: Homalodisca vitripennis (assembly GCF_021130785.1). NCBI lineage: Eukaryota > Metazoa > Arthropoda > Insecta > Hemiptera > Cicadellidae > Homalodisca > Homalodisca vitripennis. The sequence continues at coordinate 34,056 of NW_025780781.1, forward strand.
GTGGGTAATTGTCAACATCACAAGCAAAAGAGTACTCATAAATATTTTTTAAATCTATTTTCGGTTTTAAACTAAAACTTAGCACTAGGAGTTTTAGTTTTTAGAAAACGGTAAATAGTACGGTTAAAGTTTCAACATTCTTTGACATTAATTAGATCTTACGAGAGGAAACAATGGAAATAAAGGAGAATTGCTAATACATACATGTAGGACAGTTGTAACATAGCTTACTGAAGGGTACGTGACGTTTATTGTTCAAATGCTCTGTTATTTTCTTTGGCACAAACACATCCCTAACTCTGGAACTTTCCCTTCCGGTGGTACTTTACCATCTGCCATGGACGCTGTGAGTGTTAGAAAACCTGTTTGGAAGTGGTAGTTTTTATGTTCATCTAGAGAAATAACAACCAGTTTCAGTACAAATACGAAAACAAAACGGTTTAAATTACTTCAATAGGTTTCTTGTACGATTTTAATATTTCGCAAAATATTTGGTCAAACGAGAAATTAAAATTTTGATCATTAATTCAGCTTTCATAGCATTATTAAAATAATAAAGGTATTGGAGAACTAGGAAGTGTTTAAAATTAAATGTTTAAAAGAGATTAAAGGCAACCCATTTATGGTTAATGCAGCAACAATCCATCTATCTAGAAAATCCTGAGAGTCTTGTTCAAATATTTTATTCAGTCGTTTCCGCTACTCCCTGCCCGAAGTTACAGTAAATACAATGGTTTATTTATTGCCATTATTTGTGAACATCTCATGGGATAGACCAAAAGAAAGGAAGGACATAATGTACTTGTTACCTGTTGGGAATTTGCTATACGTTTAGTGAAGCAGTTTTTAGTACTGTTAATATTGTCGATAAAAAATTATCATATAAATGTACAATTTAAACCAAGCATATTTTTATTCTTATATCCGTTCAACCATACTCGTGGAACGTAACACAATATGCTAAAATTCACTTCTTGAATACAAAAAATACTGCTAACACCTGCTAATTTATATTATTTATTTCTAGCCAAAACCCTAGTAACTGTAGAAAACTTTAGAACATCTTTAGTTTGCACCTAAATATTACAAGACAGATAGAAGTAAGTGAAAAATTAGAAAGAGTTTAAAAAATTACGGTTTTAAAAATATTACTCAAAATGGATATTGAAAATAGCATTTGTTAAAAACATTCTCACTCCTTAACGTATTTGCAATTAATCAATAGGCCAACACGTTGATTTTATCTTGGGAAGGTGCTATACTAAATAGATAGTGGCGTATTTACATATATGCATATATTCCATATATGCAGCAAATTTCTATTCTCATACTTTTTCTTTAATCAAATACTTTTCTATCAAGGTCCTATTAAACATTTTTATAAGAGTTTCCCTGTCAGTATTTTGCAGGATATCTAGACAACACAATGTGCTATAGACTTAAAAATCTTCATCCGGTTTTAATTCTATACAGGAAAGAGTGAATACTATGAAGGTTCGTACTTTCCAATGGATTTTGATGAGGGTCAGCGAGGTCTACCTGCTAGCAGGATAATGTAATGAGTTGCATATCTGGTTTTTTACAATTTCTGTCTTTTAAGGGGCTAAAACAAATTTGATTTGATTTGAGTAGAGATAAGACTTTTATCTCGTAACTCAAGTCATAATTGAGGAATTTGATTAATCAATATTTTGATCTCGAAACTCCAACAGCCTAAGAGTGAGATATCCTATGGAAACAAGATTAACAAGCACGATGTCTGTCAATTACCTTTTACAGTACTTCTCCTTCTATATTCTAAGTATAATTTAACTGAATTAGATGAGATTAAAAAAATTTACATTATATTCTAAAGATAAATTGAACTTGAGTTGATTCTTATCGCATGTTCGTTGTCTTTGATCCATTTAAGCGTTAAGATGCTGTAAGTAGCAATCTAGTTTTATTTTTTAATTTAGTACTTATTTTGTTACCTATATCAGGTTAACCTATTAGTTATCTATATAGTTATATAGTTATCTATTTTAAGTGGAAATTTCATGTGAAACAGTTTTATATATAGAGCCATATAACATAAAAATCTCATAAAATTTTCGATTTGATATAATTGTCTTTGAAATCTACCTATAACAAATTATTTAACTGAGGATATTTAAATTCTCTACCATATGTTGATTGTTAAAATTAATTAAACCTTCTAGTCTAGAAAAAGTTAACTTCAGGAACCCAGTGACTTTAGGTCAAAAGACCTACTTTCAAGGTCATTCACGTCGCTTAGAACAACACAATTTTGACGGATTTTAGGACTTAACCATTGACTTGGTTCCTATGTTTTGTTTTTGATAATTGGTGTAATATCGTTGTTGAAAGACTAACGATTTCTTATAATTAATCTATATTTTCCTACTCTTCATATTTTTTCCCATATCTCAATTCTTTTTTATTTCTGTAGTTATTAGTTTATATTACACTATATTATTGATAATAAAAGTACCTAATTATAATTGTCGATTTTTATGACCTTGAAAGAATACATTTGGTAGAAGAACGACAAAATCCAGTCATGCAATGAAAAAGAAGAAGTTTATTCATACTGTAATTTTAATGAGGTTAAATGTAAGTAAAAAATAAGTCGGTTATTACTTAAATTTAAATTATAAAAATTAAGTAAAAAATAACACACAGTACTATATCTTTAGAAGAACATTAGCTGTATATGTGTTTTTATCAGATAAGGAGTAAGATATATAATCAAAAAAATACTAAATATTTCGCAAAAGCACTGTGACTTATAAGTCTTATCTGTGCAGCCTTTCTTTAAACGACAATTACAATGAGTCTTAGCAGTCCGATAAGATAACAACAATTATAATTGTGTACACTTCTCAACTTATTAAACCGTTAATACTTTTTTCCGTTCTTCAGTTATTTTGTTATTGGCAAGATAATAAGTTAAGGTTATACAATAAAAGACTATTGAAGACTCTTGGAGCAATTGGAAAAACTTATAAATAATAATAAATGTAAATAATACACAACATTTCCTTCGGTTTCGAAAGGCCTCGCACGAAAAATAAATAAATTGGAAACGTTATGTATTATTTACATTTATAAATAAAAGGCTATGTTTTTATCTAAACATTTTATTTGAACTGTATACATTTTTACAATTATTTCTCGTTTTATAATTGCTCTCCTAAGGTTATTATTCTACATCTCTCTAACCATGCTATATCAAGCTCAGTTTAGTTTGGGAATCATAATTTTATGGTTACTTACAAATTAATTTACACTTATTTTACACTGCTTATTTTTATTTCAATATACATTTTTTTTTAATTTTAAGGTCACATACAGATCGTGATACAATGCAACTTAAGTAATACGTTTCTAATTCAGTTGGTTTAAATTATACATCTTAAGCAGTACAAACTCCTATTTTAAATAGCTTGGGTTTGATGAAATTAAATACTTTGCCTGACGACATTAGGTGTTAAAAATAAATTTTTCTACATTTTATTAAAACGTTTACCGGAACTAATTGCAAATAAAACGCAACAAGATTGATATAAAACATGTAGCAAATCCTTAAAACTTTTATTTACCAGAACAATTCAGTAAATAAAGATCTATAAGTAATATAACTGTCAGACGTATAAATCTGAATTTCAGAGCATTACAGGTTCAAATAAAAACTGCAGTGCTCACCTCAATTTAATGACTAATTAAAATGGTTGTGATATCTTAAAAACTGAAAACACATTAGAGTCTAAGTAAATTTAACTGTACATATTGTGGTTAAAATTAATTAGAAAAATATATTTTAAATACAAAATATATATTCTGTTTTCAAATTAAGGAAAAATACAAAATTTAGATTACAGAATAAAATTCAAATAACTGCTTTCACAGTCCATCGTTAAGTATCAATATTCCCCTGTATTTGTTTGAAGAACTAAAGGAGAACGAAACAATATATCGAAGACTTACTGAATATGTAAGTAAGCCACTTTCAATATCCAACCTTTGCCTTCATACAAAGGTTATTTTCAAACCTTTCAGAATCCCTGAACACGTCGTAATAAAACAGTTCCTGAATCAAGAAACAAAGGTCGGCACACACAGGTTAGATACATACTCGTACAAATATATATTTTACATGTATATATATATATATAATATATATATATTATATATATATATATATATATTATATATATGTACATACATACATAAACAAACAAACAAATTAAATGTACTGTAATAATGTGTAAAAGTAATATTATTACAGTATATTATTAATACTCAATATTAAATTATTTATTTTTAAAAACGTGTATAACAACTGGGTATAATGTTATGGTTACAATGTTTTAAATGCACAACGTAATAATGGAACCTGGCCTCTTATAGACCGTGAACAAAGAGATCTCTATGAGTGATTCATTTAATATAATAATTTAAAGTAACCGACCTGTTTCTGTAATATTTACGAACTCGTTTTAAAGCACTTAGAAAATTCGAAAGGTAGTAGTGAAATTTGAACTTTTATGCTGTTTGTTTCCTTGCCATAAGAAGCTATGGATATTACTCTTGAATATAAACCTTATTCGAGGAGCGTTTAATTATACTATTAGTTACTAAGCTAGTAAATTTATACCTTTTATCTCGTAATTTCTGGTGCATACTCAGCTTTCTTTGCGTTAAATGATTTTTAATGATTAATGTTGGCAAGTTACATTTAATTACTGAAACAATAGTCCCATGTCTATTAACAAATATGGTTACATAATCATGTATTATTGGTCATTTTATACTATCAGCTATCAAAGTTTATTTGAAACGTATGTAATAAGTAGCTGAGCTATATGTAATATAATTATAGATTATAATTATTTAGAACCAAAAAGACATATATTATTAATGGAGACCTAAGCTCTCCTTGACTCAATCCTGAATTGTTTCCTTTCCTTGGTTTCTTTTTTCAAGTTTGTGTTGTTTGTTTCATTTTTAAATTCACATTTTACTAATCAAATCAGTTCAATTTTTAGCCTGATAAAATTGTTTTAAAGGATTTAAATATATTGCTGTATGTGTAATATTTATTTACTTATTGTAACTAAAAAATCCAAAATGTTTTTTTTAGGTTTGGTGGAGCAGTTGAAATATTTTAATACCACTAGTAAATTAATACACATTTTCCAGTATTAATTTAATTTTTGCGAGGACTTTCAGAATTAAAAGTTTATATCGTCAAGCAAACTTTATATTATAAATGCATGTCAATGAATGTCGGTATTTTGAATTTTTCAAAATAATAAATATAAAAATTATATATGGTAAAGGATGTTTAATTACATTTAAGCCAGTTTAAAATATTTCAATATATTCACAATTTCATTTTTTTTTGTGATTTGTGTTTACGGTACAACTGTATTTTCAATAGGTCTATCTTCGTCATAAATAAGTTTTTCTGCATTTTCGCTAATGTAAAGTGATCTCAAACATTCAAGAGTGTTCCAATTGTTTGTAAAAATCGTAAATTTGTATTATAGATTATCTATAAATTATTACTAGATTCAATTCAGTGTTTCGCAATAGAATATTTTCCAGTTCCCCACATTGTATAGTGTGCAAAGTGTTCTTTGTATCGTGTCTTGATGTTCCTTTTAGTTTGGCCAATTTATCACAGCCGTTGAATTTAATTTAAAAATTTCTTATAGATTTTTTTTCTAAAGAGATTTTCCCTTAGAGATTTTCTGATACTTGCGATAGTGTATTGTTTATTTTTCGTGATAAATTTCCTTGTATGCTATTTTAAGTAATTTACTTGAAATGATACTGTGTATTGCACAAATGAATTCTTATTTTTTGTCTTGAAGGGTCAGTAATAAGGTTCTAGATTTTCGAGATTTTCTTCTCATTTATTTGTGAAACATGTAGTCAAACGTTTTGTGGCATAAACATTAAAAATAGCAATAACTTTTATGTAGTTTCATTATTTGTTGTATTTGTCAATAGACAGTGGTCTATGTTAAAACCTATAAGTCATCAAACAAAAACTAGTTATTATTTTTTGTTAAGGTGGGTAGCTTAGATTATTTGAGAAAAAATCTATTTATTTGCTGCGGCTCCTTTTAAATATTAAATTCAAATTTGTTTTGTTTATAGCCACTAAAAATGATATATTATCGTTTTGTTCAACTTAGTATGTAAAATTGATGGTAAGGTCAAATAAATTTAGGTTAGAAATAAAGTCTGGTTTGTTTTCCATTTTATAAAAAATTGCAAAGACATCATCAACATATCGTATTCTGTTTCTTGGGAATTATTTTATTTTATTTTTACCCACAGTTTCAAAATGTCTGTACTGCCATTTTGATTGTATTAATATCACTTAAAGTAGATAGTCTAATACATACACAGGTTTCTCTACATTATATTTTCATAATAAATATGTTATTTTAATATTCATTGTTTAGGAAAATGTAAATAATATTTGATCATTTGTGAGCATGTCTCATGGCGGAATCTTTGCTTCTGAAGGGCATTGAAAAAAATAAATATATGGTTGAAAATGTGATTACTAATAATATTGAAACTATAATAAATAATTATTTGAGAGAATTTAAGGTTGGAAAACTTATACACTTATAACCTTTTAGACCTTTTTTAATGGTTCCTCAGTAGAATATAGGAATGGTGAAAGTTTTATTTTAAATAAATAGGTTCAGTTTTGTGCCATGAAGGAAGAGATGAAATATAATAATAAATAATAATAAATTTATTTCCAAATAACAACAAAGTAATTACAATAAATCCAACAGTAATACGATAATTCAAAATAAGGTAAACATTACATAGGATATATAAAAAAACATAACATAGCATATACAAAACAAAAATGATTTGCTCAGGCTGGCCAAGTTTACACTTACCAGTTAATTAAAAGGAAAATACAATGAACAGTATTTTTGTTGGTTGTTTTTGGAAAATGAAACCTCCAAGGCAAAGCCTGATTGGAGGAAATAACGTGTACTTATTGGATAAGAAATTGCCGTCAAGTAATACAGGGCTCTATATTCAAGTATCATTGACCCAACTCTCCCTAAGAATTAAAATAATATATGAAATTTGAATTCTTATAAAAGACATTATTATAAAATTATGCAAACAATTTAGAAGTAGGCCTCATTGAACAATATAATATGAGAGACTTAGTAAAAAAGTTGTATCTTGAGTTATCAAAATTAACCGCTTTAACTAAACGTAAATATCCAGAATATTAACATTAATAAATAAAAAATCCAACCTATACTCAAGCACAAGAATTCTTTCACACATCTCACAATAGAATATCATCAATATGCATCCTTATATTCACTAATACAACTACGAACATGTTCACATACATATTCTCAATACACACATTCATTCACATTACACTTGCATATTCACAAAAATACATGCACACACACACACCCACACATACAAATAGTACAGAATAATTTATAAAAAATCACAGTAATTGTAGAAGTACTTTTTCAACTTTGGATATTTACGGTAACTTTATATTAATGTACAAATAAATTGACAATATATCGCTTGAGAATATAGGATGCCAATAGTTTAATAAACTAATTCCAAATGCTACTTTAACAATATTATCAGTTTGGTAAATTGAATACAGGGTAGTTCAATTTTTAAGGGTATAATCGGCACTTTATATACTATTACACTCAATCACTTACTTTAAAAAAACTTATACACTTTTACACGTTTTTGAACTTTTTTATAAAGGATCCTCAATTGAAATAGGATAATGAAAGTTAAAATTTAAAATTGAAAGGTTCAGTTTTGTGACATGGATGTAGCTGTACAAATATTTACGATAGCTTCAAATTAATGTACAAATAAATTGAAAATGTACTCTGCTGTTTTAGATTCTTCCAGATGCTGTCATCTTAATAAATTATTTCAAATGCAATTTTTTAACAATAACAGCTTGGGAAATTCAATACAGATTAGTTTTGAGGGTATCAACAGCACTCTATATTCTATTACCATCTATCGCATTATCCTTTAACAGCCTACCCTTGTAGTACCATTCCTTTGATCAAAGATTCTCTTTCAGGTAAGTAATCAGAGTTTCCGTTGATTCAAAAGTGCTAGTGTTTCTTTTGACTTACAGGGATTAGTATTTTGTTGACAACATTTGACAAGAATTTCTAACGCTGAATATGACTTGTGTTAATTGTACTATGTAATATGCTTATTCGTTTTTTTTCAGGACTTGACATGATTCAAATCCGTTTTTTTAATATAAAAAAGGGCTATTTATATACAAGAAATGTTTTAGTTTACAATGAATAATAACTATTAATGCTCATTTATAAAATAAAAATATATTTTTCGAATAAAGAATAGTGTTTATGAAATGAATAGAAGTTGTTCATGTTTTAATGCTTGATAAAAAACTGTATGGGTTTCGTGCACCAAAGAACCCCAATTACAAGTTTGTATTGAAGAAGTTGCCCAATCGATGTGTCAAACGCAGCCTGCTTCAATTCCTGATTTTATTTTCTGTTCTCAAAAAAGACAAATTTATATTTTACGGCAAACAATGGACTTATATACGGTAAATGGCTTTAACCAAGTTCTTACAAAAGTGAATATTTTAACTTGATTTGAAAACATAGTAGGTAATTGTTGAGTAAAATGTAAATAAACGTAATATGAAACCGTTTACTAAATGTGTTTCAGATTAAAAGGAACTATAAAATTAAATCGTAGAAAACCGCAAACAATCACAGAAGTTGTATTTATTTTGTGCAGTAGATACTATTTATCACTAGTTTAAAGTACATTTTATGCAAATGTTTCGTATTTTGTAATGCATTAAATAAAGTTTATTATTAAGTAACCATAATATGTTTCGTATGTTATAAGAGTTAAAAAGGTTTCTTATTTAAAGGAATCTCAATATATCGATATTGAAAGTACTTACTTTCCATTTCACAGTTCAACAGATAGTGAATGGAAAGTTTTACAAGAGTATGAAACTCCATTTTCATCAAGCAATAGTCTGAGTTTAGGAAGACATTTCTCCCTTTTAAACTAAATCTATAAAATTAAATCATTTTTTAAACGTATGAACATTTCCATAAAATACTGTTAAACATTTTCACAATATATAGTAATAAAAGTGTTAGTTTTAATATATCGTATTTTTAAGTATAGTCAAGTTAAATGATTATAGGTCTGGATTTTTCAGAATTAAATATTTCCACTTGAAGATATTGTAGCTGCCATAGCAAAATATTTGCTGATGAAAGTGAAAGAGCAGATTGTTGTAAACAACAGTGTGTGAAAGTACAAGATTGAAAGACTCACTGTTCTTTAATCAAACCCAAATCTCTGAGTTCGGTTCTTAAAAGATGCCGTTCGTTTCAGTAGCTTTTAATATTTTGATTCATGGAATGTTTACAAAAGCCTCAAAACAAGCATTATATATTTATCCACTTCAGAAGATAAAAGTTCTCTCATAATATTAAAAAATGTATTATTACTTCTGTGCAGTTGAATACGCTACATCTATTTATATAGGGTGTAATTAAACTATAAAAAAGTTTTGTGTTAGGATGTAACTAAAAGTTAAACAAAATAACCAAACCTCTATTGTTCTTTTGTCAACAAACGAGATAAGAATTATTAATGATGTTGTTTCATAAAGCGTTCATCAGAAAAAATGCCACTCCCCTCCAAAACTACGTTATATTATTTATATATTTTGTTTACCTTATTCCATAATTTTTTAGCTGAACATTAGCAAAAGGCTGAAAGGACTGGAATAATCTAAATTCTGTATGTTTCCCTGTTAGTAATATATCTCGAAAATGAATTGACCTATAGACTTTAAACTGTGCATGCAAGCTTTAGTTCCATTTAGGTAATATTATGTTAGATGATTGCGCATCTCAATCCGTTTTGATGTCACTGAGTGTTGGTGAATATTTATACATTGTATTATAGTTAACTATGATGATAATGAAAAATATCGTAGAATAATTAAATAT
>NW_025780782.1:0-47818 GCF_021130785.1 Homalodisca vitripennis
AAAGTAGCAACATAATCCCCTCAATACAATGTTAAAATCTCAGTCTATAGTATTTGTATTCAATTGCAATTAAAATATATAAAACTAGTGGTAAATATTACATTTCATCTTATGCAGCACTCCTGTATATTCAAATTTCTGTATTTTATACATATATATTTTTTGATTGCACATTATATCTTTTCCAAAATGTATCTTTATTGCAAGTAATAACAAGTTTTACTATGTTTATTTATTCGTTTTTCGTTTGAATAGTTTTCAAATATTAACAGCTTTCCTTGAAGATAATCAATTTAGCATACTTTTGTGAGTAATTAAGAAATTGTTTAACACTTTTGCCTAATATTGAACAGCAGCTGTATCGTTTAAGATTTTTTTCACATGAAAACTTAAATTAAAAATATTTAAATGTAAATATCAAAGAACATCTTATTTGAATAAATCAGCAAGCAAAATAATAGGGCACCTAATGAAAGCTTTTATTTATATTAGGTACACTCTTTCAATATTATATATTATCTTCATTGCAGGGAAGGAAAAATAGGCCTCCCTTCTGTAAAGTTTTAAACATTATAATCATTAGTGATAAACCTAAGTTAGTTTACTATGAGGTTACTATGAGGCATAGAATTTAAAACAATCTCAATATGAACTTTAAGTTGTAACAAACATAGCGTTTATTTTTTGTTGTTGTATGGTTACTATTGTTTGATTTCTGCTTAACCTTAAGGTATAGGCAAAACTAAAGTTCTTAAAAAAATTATTTTTAGTTTTATTAAGGGAATTAAAAAATAAATTTACTGGAACGTAATTAACGTATGTTTGTTTTGCCAGTCGGCAAGGCTTGTGACATAATGTTAAAAGGACATAAAAAGGAACTTTATTACCCTCATTTCAGTTTACTGTATGATGTATATTTACTAAAATGTATATTTTTAAATTTCTTTAACTTATATTAAATAATAATAATGTAATACGTTGTTTTTGAACTATATTTATTTTAAGAAATGGGAAAAAAGTTTTAATTACCGAACCGCTAGAGGAAGAGCAGCAAAGCTAAATGTTCAAAAGGTTTGAAGTTGCACTGCTCATGTAATTTGGCAGTGCTTCAAAAATTCCTTTTTTGACTTCCGCAGTGAAGCACAAACGTCGGGAATGAGTGCACAAACAAAGCACAAAACGATTGGCACCGGTTTTCGTTCAAAAATTTTGAAGTTGCACTGCTCGTGTGAAGTTGGCAGTGCTTCAAAAATTCCTTTTTTTGACTTCCGCAGTGAAGCACAAACGTCAGGAATGAGTTGCACAAACGTGCACAAACGATTGGCACCGGTTTCGTTCAAAAAGTTTGAAAGTTGCACTGCTCGGGTGAAGTTGGGCAGTGCTTCAAAAATTCCTTTTTTTGACTTCCGTAGTGAAGCACAAACGTCGGGAATGAGTGCACAAACGTGCACAAACGATGCACAAACGATTGGCACCGGTTTCGTTCAAAAATTTTGAAGTTGCACTGCTCGTGTGAAGTTGGCAGTGCTTCAAAAATTCCTTTTTTTGACTTCCGCAGTGAAGCACAAACGTCGGGAATGAGTGCACAAACGTGCACAAACGATGCACAAACGATTGGCACCGGTTTCGTTTCAAAAATTTTGAAGTTGCACTGCTCGTGTGAAGTTGGCAGTGCTTTTGAAAATTATTTTTTGTTGGGGAATACGTCGAGCACAAACGCCGGTATTGCGTGCACAAACGTGCACAAACGAAGCACAAACGTTTGGTATAGGTTCTATAACAATACTTTGAAGTTGCACTGCCAACTTCACAGACATAGAAAACTGACCCGGCCGTTTTGGGAATTTTTTAAAATACATATATGGGTACCATTAGGAACTCATTATGTATAAATACAACAGTTTTATTGTATACTATCATAACAGAAAATTGAGTTTAAAAAATAAGTGTTGAACGCCAGGGACATGACAGTTGGGAATGTCAATAAGATTTCAGGTTTCAGAAAAATATAACTGAAACCCAACACAATAAATAATTACTTGGTAACAAAAGGTATTGGTCAAACCTTCCAATTTGCCAGCTTGTTCAATTTTGGCTTGTTAATTTTATTTGGTAATGGTAAAAAATCAAAAAGCTCTTTCTGGAAATTTATAACGAAGGAGATTTCTATGAGACCTATTAAAATGTTACTTAAAAAAAAAAACAACCATGGCAGAGACTGGAACTGCCTGTGATTAGACAAGATGCCTTGCATTCACCACTGTTACTAGAACCAACAGTAATGGCTTCAATGACACTGTTATGCGCACCCATGTTAGAGTATTACATGGTACTAGGTCCAGTCCTTGGACAGGTAGTCACCCTTCTACCAGGCAATACTCCATATATGCATATTTTGGGATATCGCTGTTTATGTCATATGTGCTGCTACCTACCGGAGAAAATATGGACAACTAGAAAATTATGTAGATTTGTAAATTCTCATCGTGACGTATTAAACTTTACAGTAATAAATACTACGACAACACAACAGCGTTTTACGTTTTTGGATAATGTATTATTTCATAATTATTGTAGTGTAAGTAAGTAAACTTAAACAAGAAAAGAGTATTTTTAAATCACGAAACGTTTGAAATAAAAATAAAACTTATTTGATTCTCAGTTGCTATTTTAATTATAAAAATAAAGAAATTACTCCATTTGTTTTTCGATTTCTATCTTGCTTGGAACCATAAGTTGATCCGAGTCTTTCAAGTGCACAATGTGCTGACTTGAGAGATATATCTAAAAATATGATAGGTAAGTACGTATGTTGTTGTTTTAGGATTTTAGTAAGATAAGAACTCCACATTTACCAGATATAAAAGAATAAGACCACTATTTAACATTGCACTGAAATATTACTAACTAATTACATTGAACTATATACAATGGATGAAGGTTATATTGTAGAAGTAGTTTCTAGTAGAAGGAGAAATTTTTACAATGAAATGTATAGATTGATTAACGCCATGGAATCATTAATTTTATAAAATTCTATTATAGATTTGAATTATTTTTTTTAACGATTGAGTTACGTAAAACCAATAAACGTTGTTCCAAAGCTGATTTTCTCTCTCCCGATCAATAATTTGGTCGAAATATTATATAGGTTCCATAACAGTCTTTAAATGTATAGTAAAGCTAGACTAAATTGTCTATTATATCTGCACTGCTAGCAGTTACCTAGTACATTGCATGCGATTTAGTAAGCGTTGTACGTTTATAACCACAGCTGGTTCGAGTGAATTATATGTTAGACGACGGTTTACCTTGTTTCCACGATATAAAATTCATCAAAGCTTTTATAGTTTACAGCCTTTACAATTTACTTTGTTCTTAGTAATCTTTTATTCCATATTTGATTGTGTTTTGTTTCCCGATTAAGAAATATGTAACGTAGATCAGAGAGGCGTACTTCTGTAAAAAGAGAAATAAGAAGGGCTTTTTATCGGTCTTTAAATTTAGTTCTTTAATATTTAAGAACATTTAGAGCTGGAATTGGTACATTTAAGACATAATTTAAAACAAGAACTCCCAATTCCACCCTGTATCCTTCGACTAATGGCGGGCTCCTAATGAAAACAAGAAATAAACACTAAATAGCATATAAACTAAACATAAAAACTAAATAACAAAATAATTTAATTAACAAATAAATTAATAACAAATAGCAGGGTATCACAGATGTTGACTAGTGGTGTCCAGCTCATCATGGAGGCCAGTTTTCCAGCAGAGCAGGAAAACCCTGGAAACTGCGGTCTGTGACCACCCATGATGAGATAGCACAGGAAGCAAGAGCTCCTCTCCTGGACCTCGTCAGTGCGAAACAGCAACTTAAGCCAGCATGCTAGATGGAAAAATAAAAATAAATAACATTAAAACTTGAAAAGATAAAACATTTTCCACAATTACTTCCTCTAACGTGCAATAATTTAGAAGTTCTTTGTCACTCTGAAGAGGATGTGCATAGTGCCCTCAAACAGCACTGTCAGTGCCATCTGCAGCCACAATGAACAAAACTTACATATACTATATAAATAAACATATACAGGGTGATTCGGTTAGTGTTACCGGCACTTTCTGAGCTGATTGTACTATAAAAAATAAAGAAAAAAGTTCATATAAACAGGGGTCCGGAAATGCTTCCTTACTGGGTTTATGGCCAATTGAATATTTCACCAAAAATTGTGTGTGCAGGAGGCCAAATGATGATTTACCGCGTGTTTATGAAGAGATATTTATAGGCGAATGCAACTTTTTCTAACGGATTTTTAGATGAGAAATTGAATAAAGTTCATCTCATAGCTGTATCTCATTTAGTTTTTTTGTTATACTACAAAAAACAGAAATAAAATAATTTTGAAAACACTTTTTTAAGGTTTAACGGACAATTATTTTGTTAAATAGGCATTGAAGACCCACATTTTTACAAAGAAACTTGCAGAAAATTTAATTCTGAATAAAATTATGTGCCACACGGCTATTAACAGCGAAGTATTAGTTTCTGAAATTTAATTTTACAACAAACATTCTACCAAGCAAGAAATACATATTTAGTAAATAAACACCGTAATGTAATGATATAAGGTACACAAATAATTGATTAGCATACAATTGTAAATACGATTTTAATAGATTAATGCTCAACTAAAAAACAATAATACTATTACTTTTTAGGACTATCCAAATGGTTACATCATGTACCTACATATCTTTGTCACGTTAGCTTTACAGAAGGTAAATTATGTTATTATAAGTTGGTATCACAAATCAGCTGTTCAACAATACACTGCAATTTATTGAGGAATCCAAATTATTTGTTACCAATTCTGTACTAGTTTAATGAGTGCAATTTAATACAATTAATTTACTACTCGTTTGTTAGCGAAGTGTATTTTAAAGTAACTTACTATCACAATTGCAATGCCTTTGTTATTTACAACGGAAGAATATGCCGACATGGTATTTGTCTTAGGCGTTTGTGACGGAAATGCAACCGCTGCTACTGCAGAATACCGAAGACGATTTCCTAATCGCAGAGTTCCAAACCCAAAAACGATCAGTGGATCATTTCGTACCCTAAGAGTAACAGGTAAACTTCCTAGTATTAATAATTATCGGGATCGCCCTGCCCAGAATAATGTAGATATGGAAGAGGCTATAATCATGGCTACTGAACGCAGTCCTGGTGTCAGTACACGGCGTCTTTCTAGGCGATTCGCAGTGTCTCAGTCTGAAGTATGGAGAACTTTGCGCAAAAATAGCATGTTCCCTTACCATAAACAACAAGTTCAAAGTATTCAACCAACAGATCCTCCTCTTCGATTGGAATTTTGCAACTGGTTAATTAGAAACCGTCAAACATCATAGAACCATTTTATTCACTGATGAAGCTCAATTTACCCGAGATGGCGTCAACAACCTTCACAATGAACACACTTGGGCAGAGGGAAATCCACATAGTACAATCGTGCGCAACTTTCAACACAGATTTAGTGTAAATGTATGGTGTGGACTCATTCATGATCGATTAATAAGACCATTCATTCTCCGAGGACATCTAAATTCCCGCATGTACCTAGAATTCCTTACAGAACAACTACCACTATTATTAGAAGATGTTCCATTAGCAGCAAGGTGCAATATTATTTATCAACATGATGGTGCCCCTGCCCACTTTTCCCATAATGTAACAATGCACTTAAACGAGCAGTTTTTTTCCCGGGCGATGGATTGGTCGCGGTGGACCACACACTTGGCCACCAAGATCACCAGATCTAACTCCATTAGATTTCTGTATATGGGGTTGGATGAAGAACCTGGTGTACCAGGAAAAAGTAAATACACGTGAAGAGTTAATAAATCGAATTGAAGATGCCGCCGCACAAATCAAAAACAATCGTGCAGCGTTGCGGAGGATAACTCGATCAATCAGAAAGCGAGCTGCTAAGTGTATTGAAGTACAAGGACTGATTTTTGAACACCTGTTATGAAAGTTTAAAACTTAATTTAAATTGCATCCTAATAAATCTTATGTGTAGGCTACTCTATGTCATTAAAATGCGGTTTTCCTTTGCTTTAGAATTTCTTGCTTGGTAGAATGTTTGTTGTAAAATTAAATTCCAGAAACTAATACTTCGCTGTTAATAGCCGTGTGGCACATAATTTTATTCAGAACTAAATTTTCTGCAAGTTTCTTTGTAAAAATGTGGGTCTTCAATGCCTATTTAACAAAATAATTGTCCGTTATTAAACCTTAAAAAAGTGTTTTCAAAATTATTTTATTTCTGTTTTTTGTAGTATAACAAAAAAACTAAATGAGATACAGCTATGAGATGAACTTTATTCAATTTCTCATCTAAAAATCCGTTATAAAAAGTTGCATTCGCCTATAAATATCTCTTCATAAACACGCGGAAAATCATCATTTGACCTCCTGCACACAATTTTTTGGTGAAATCTTCAATTGGCCATAACCCAGTAAGGAAGCATTTCCGGACCCATGTTTATATGTACTTTTTTCTTTATTTTTTATAGTACAATCAGCTCAGAAAGTGCCGGTAACACTAACCGAATCACCCTGATATATATATATATATATATATATATATATATATATATATATATATATATATATGATTTCACTTATTGAAATGAAAAACGAAGATTACAAGGCTTCTATATATTTCGTGGGATTTAATACCCACATCTTCAGGAAGCATAATATAAATGAAGAAAACAAGAAACAAGAAACACAACAAATAAAAATAACCAAAAATTTAAATACGCAACTAAAACATTAAAAAACCCAGCTGATATATCATTAATGGCACAGATGGAAATTTGGAAAAGTTAAAATTATCTTAAATTTAGACCATTTGGGTATTTTGATTTTAAAAGTAATTGATGTGCTTGTTCCAGATTTTTTAATTTTAATCTATTTAAATTTTCTTCATGACAAGGGAAGACCTTATTAATTCCTTTAAGGTTATAACATTCTTCAATTTTGTCTTTTTTGTGCTCAGCAGCATGTTTGGCCAATGGCTTCTCCTTGTCTTTATGGAAAATATCAAATCTGTGCCCTGTTATTCTGACTCTAAGGTGGTTAGATGTCTGTCCAATGTACTGTTTGTCACAAAATTTACAATTAATTTGGTAAATTACATTCTTAGAGTCACAGTTTACTTTGCCAATGATGGGATAAGTTAAACCTGTTACGTTACTTTTGAATTCCCTAGAGTTTTTCATAATTTTGCAAGAACCGCAACGTGGTTTGTTGCACGGTTCACATCCATTAGTAACGGGTTGGTGTAATTTAGGTAGTTTAGGTTGGACAAGTTTGTTTTTCAAATTTGGAGGTTTTCGAAATATTACTCTAGGTGCTTTAGCCATAAAAGTTTGGGTATCTGGAGAGGAAAGTAGGACATTATGGGCAATTTTCATAATACTGTTAATTTTGTGTAGTCCAGGAAAAAACTGTGTAATAAACTTTGGTTGTGTTTTATAATTGAAGCTTGCTGGATGTTTTGGTTTGTTTATTTGATTTTTTAAAATTTTGTCTGGGTAATTTAAATGTTTAAAAGTTGTTGCTTAATTTTTCAATGTAATTTAGGAAGTCTATATCATTGCTGCATAGCTTCTTGGCTCGTATAGATAAACTTTTTGGAATAGACTTTTTTATATATATTGGATGGCAACTTGAAAAATTTAGATAGTTCATTGTGTTTGTTGTTTTAACATGCAATTTTGTTTTGATGTAGCCTGATTCTAAGAAAATGTCTAAATCTAAAAAAGTTATTATTACATCAGAATAGTTCCATGTAAACTTCAAAGGAGAGAACTCTTGAAGATTCTTCAAAAATTCTTGCAAAGATTCCAATCCATGATGCCATATGAAAAATATATCATCGATGAAACGTACCCATTTTAATGGTTGAAGATTTTGTGAGGCTAGAAATTTCTTCTCGAATTCGCCCATGAATAGGTTAGCATATGAGGGGAGCCATCCTGGTGCCCATAGCTGTACCCGAAATTTGTAGATAATTTTTGTCGTTGAATTTAAATTGTTCATTGTAAGGACGAATTGCATTAAATTAATCAAAAAAGTTGGTCGATGGAATAACATTATTTTTTCTAGCGTCTAGAACACTCTCTACAGCCTGCAGACCCTCTTTATGTGGTATGTTTGTGTATAGAGAATTTACATCTACTGTTACTAGAATTGAATTTTCAGGAATTGGTTGTTTAACAGTAGTAATTTTTTCAATGAAGTCAGTAGAATGTTTTATATAGGATGGTAATGATTTTACAAAAGGTTGCAGTTGATCATCAATATAAGCTGAAATTCTTTCTGTTGGACTCCCATAGCTAGAAAACAATAGGTCTACCAGGTGGAGGACGAATGGGTTTGTGGACTTTTGGGAGTGTATAAAATATTGGTGTTCGGGGCCATTTTGGACTTAATAATTCAATATTCTTTGAAGACAAACCTTGATTGGGACCATAATCTTTGAGGTAGTTTTTGATAACTTCGTTTAAATTTATCTGTAGGATCTTCCTCCAGAGGCTTGTATGTATATATATATGAACCGGGGATCTCAAGACTTAGAACCAGCTCAATATTAATAAACATCTTCATTTTATAAGACATACCTTTCTTATTACTTTATTACAATGATAATGCTTAGTCCAACGATATCCCGATCTTTCAAACATGCTAAGTAAGTACATAAATGTTTCTCAGAAGCCTGATTTAAGATATTGATTTCGCTACAGTTCTCATAGCAAAATGAATCAAAGTTGTTTGGAGTAGCTTGTTCCTAAAGAATGATAGGTTCATGTATGGCTGGCTTATGCGTTCTTGTTGGATCTACAGTAACAGCAAAAACTATCAATTTATCCTGCGCAAACCCATGGATCTCTAGGAGCAATGATTAACCTCAAATGTTAGAATTTCAGCGAGGTGAGCGTTAGCAAAGGCTATCATTCGAGGGGCTGGTTAAATTTCAATTATATCGTATGTCAGCATGCTATCTCTAGAACCAACTGACCTGTAGACTCTAAATATTGCATGAACCTATATAAACAAAGAAGGAGTTGACGATAGTGCTCAACGACATATCTCATACTAAATAAATTTGCCAGAAAACTGAGTAAAACGTGATGCATAATTAATTCACTGTAGACTTGACGATGTGCATTGTTAGAGATGCAAGTTATGCGATATGTAATGTGCCGTATTCCTGCCGTTTAACTGTAAGCTGCATAGATACGTTATCGTATTCCTGCCTTTTAACTGTAAGGTGCATAGATATGTTATCGTATTCCTGCCTTTTAACTGTAGGGTGCATAGATACGTTATCGTATTCCTGCCTTTTAACTGTAAGGTGTATAGATACGTTATCGTATTCCTGTCTTTTAACTGTAAGGTGCATAGATACGTTATGTGTAATATTAAGTTAAATAAACCATATCTAAATAGGTGTTATTTTACTGTACCACACTTCTAGGTTTCATGTATTTCTTTGCTTAAGTATGGTCTGTACTAATTTAACATGAAGCGCTGGGTGTTGTGCAATTTATACATAGTTTAAAGGTGAATGTTGAGTTTAGCTCTAATTGAACTTCTTCTTAGTGCATCCTCTGGAAACTGACAATATCAGAAATATGACTCCTGCAATCTGGAATCGTGTTCGTCTGAAGAGATCAAAAAAATACAGCTACGAAGGAGCTCGAAATAAACTGTTTATATCGTTTAGACAGCAGGGACACTTAGATTTAAAAATAAGTGTAATCTATGTAAAGAGGTGCTACACTTATTGCCTCATCCGGTGCTACACTTTAATTATTTTTTCTTATAAGTAATCTAATCCACTCGGGACAAAGCCTTCGGGTTCTTTTTAAGAACTGCATGTAGGGTGACGAAATAATAAAAAAAATAAATCAACTCATTAACACAAAAGAAATAATGTAAGAAATTGTAATTACATCATTTTAAAACTATTCCCAAATAAACATATTCTTGACTAATTAATGTTAGTGTGCCAATCTGAAAAATCTATTGTAGCAAAATTGTTTTTAATATTTTAAATAGAATATAATGACATGCAAAATTGTACATAATGTTAGGTCACAAGTATAACAAACATTGAAGACCGGTAGCAATAAAGATCCTTCTTAAACATTTGTTTGTTATAATGAAAATAATGGCACTTTATTTATATTTTATTGGCGTGTGTCATTCACTGATGAGTACGTGGAAGAGAATATTGTAACAAGCTAGAAGGTTTGACTAAAACAGCATTTTCAGAATGGCATTATACACTGGACATGTCCGAAACACTTACGATACTGGGTGTTCTTGTATTGAGGATAAGTAATATGGCAGCCTGAATCATAAATAAGTATAATAAAACTAATTTATTGCCATCAACTCTACTTTTACTAAAAGTAAAAATTTTAACGTATATGAAGGATTAATAATATCAAACGATACTTTTTCCTCCGATTTTCCCTGGCTAGTTATACTTATACCAACATTAAAAACTTTATTACTCCCATAAAATTAGTTAAGATAAAAACTCTTCACGGACTGTATGTGATTTAATAATGTTTAATTGTGTGGCGATGGTGTGTAAAGCTAAAGAAATATCATTTGAGAAAAACATTTTATTTCATGTTCTTAACCCTTTGATGTCCTCCCATTTTGATCTCAACCAAAACTAGCAAAAGAGACGATACATTTCTTTAGTATAATAAACATCCTTATCAATTTCAAGACCCAGGTTGTGTACTTGAGCAATAAAAATTGGCTATGGGCTCCTAGCCATACCCCACTTAACACAATAAACAAGAAGTAAAGAAGTACTTTTCGAAGTAAAATTCATACGGGAGAAATGTTAGTACCGGTTCTAGCAACAAACAGTGGTAAAGTAAATTGACTTTACTGCACTTTACTGCGTGTTTTATTATATTTGTAAGCTCGCAATGTTTTTCTTTTACTTTGTGTGTGTTTACGTTACTGTAAACTCTTTAATACATTTAAAACTAATTCCTTCTCAGGAAATACATGTAAATTTTGAATTATGAACTATGCATAACACTCGCGTGAATAACTTTATTGAAAATGTTCAAGAGTGAATAGTTATGTTTTAATTTATGGAATTATTTCATCAACTGCACTGCCTCAGCAGTAATGGTAACAAACGCGCAAGTATGTGGTGATACTGGTGGTAATATGTTGGGGTCGGAGTCCTTACAGCAATTAAATAGCAAACTAAGTGAATTATAGTAGTTCTGCTGTCCTTCAGATAGGAAGACAAAATGATGCGTTTATGCTGTCTCGAGGAATAATGGTTTAAACATCAATATTTAGACAACGTCTATAGCTTTACATGCAAGACAACATCTACGTGAGTTATATGAATAGTGATGTTGTTTCTTGACTTACTTATTTAAGGAATATTGCAGCCAAATCGGTAGAGGCTCAGTCGTCGTATCAGGGTCAGAACATGAACACGAATAACTTCGTCCGTATAACGGTGTAGCTACATCAGTCAGCATGCCATGTATTGAAACATTTTATAAAGTATTATGATTTTATTTTGTGTTTTCATGGTAACGAGTTAAAATTTATTGTTAGTAGGGAAGTAGTATTCCATTTAACCCTTTTTAAGTCACACACACTTTTAAGAATAATAATATATATATATATATATATATATATATATATATATATATATATATATATATATATATATATGTTTAATGTTCTGTCCCCATTTATATAGTAATATTTAGTTTAAATATAAAAACATTACTTTCCTATGCTTCGTCGCTATGAAAATTCAAGAATTCAATTCAAGAAATTTATTTATAATAAACATTTACAATCTTGGGTCCCAACAAATTACAGATAATTTATCGTTGGGTTCCCATCTTTACTATACACAACATCCTAATATAAATGTGTTCTAATCACAAAAAGAAAACCGATTGAAACGCGCTTTTGGCGTCGGTGCTTTCAGCCATTACCAATGGAATGCACAACCAGACTACAGATAAAGTAATAGCATAAACATAGTGCCTGGATTAAACCATTGTATAATATACATGATCGACATATTCTATATTCACGACCATCTACTACTAATTCCATTGAAATGTATTACAATATGTCAACAATAGTTCAATATAATGTATCACCTGCAACAAACACACACACGCACGCACACATATGCACATACGCACGCACGCACACACACACTTTATTCTGTAAGAATATAAATCCAATTTCAATGTATAAGATAGAACACCATTCACAGGTACAATTATATGAAAGGTTATACAATATAATCTATCTTCCTAAGCCTAAACGTTCACCAGTCTACTCATCACTTTCCATTTCAAGTAGCCAATCAAGTATGTAAGGTTTAGCAACGTAAAAATTTTTAAATTTTAGCAGTTCTATAGGTATTTGATTAAATATTTTTGGAATAATGTAACTCAGCGAATTTTTCCGTATGTATTACAAAATCTCGGCAGTTTATATTTATCTAATTTCCTAAATGCATAGCACGTTTTTGTGTTTTCTGTTTTAAACGAATCAGATAAGTAGTATTTTTGAATGATTTTTAATTTTAAAAGTTGTTTGGCATTTAAGGTATTGTATCTGTATAGTAAAAGGCTATCAGGAATTTGGAAATTGCGCTGCAATTGTGGCACGCCCACCATTTGATATAGTGTTCTTCTTTGCAAGATATCCACCCGGTTTATGATGGACTTAGAGGCTGTACCCCATACCTCTACCCCATACCGCATCAAGGATTCAAACATCGACTTATAAATTAGCTTGATTGCTGAACCGGGAAGGGTACTTCTTAAGCAGTAGATTTTCGCAGATACAGCTTTTAATCTTTTTATCAATTTGTTTATATGCAATTCCCATTTCAATTTGTGGTCTATAGTGATGCCCAAATAATTTGTTTCCGTAGCCACTTTTAAACTTTGACACAAACAACTGTTTTCATTATGGTTATATAAGCAAACACAGTCATGGCTTTTAACTATTGGAGGTCGATCAGGAATATTATGAGAGGAATGAAAATTTATTACGAGGGTTTTTTTAGAATTTATAATTAGTTTTCTGTCGTGAGCCCATCTAAGCATTACATTATAATCAGAAGAAATGAGGGATTCTGCCCGATAGAAGTCCTTGTGAGCCACCACGAGTGCTGTGTCATCAGCGTACATAAACAAATGTCCATGAAAATTTTGTTTTGAAAGACTATTAACATATATATTAAACAGAATTGGGGCCAGAACACTACCTTGTGGGACTCCTTGGTTAGCTACTCTGTATGAACTATATTCATTCACTACGATTCAACTAAAATTCACAACGATATTTTAAATTGCTTGGAGAATGCTTCCATTTTTAAACATCCTATCTCGTTCCTTTATTTTCTTAAAAAGGAAGTCAGTCATCCAAGGTTTTTTAACTCTGAAGCGAGATGTTTCTGTAGACTTTGTTGTTATTACTATTTTTTTACTCCTTTCATAGACATTTTTAAAAATATTTAACACCTTTTCGTAATATGAATTTGTATTATTATCTGTATGTACAGTTGGCCAGGTCACCTGAGTCAAAAGCCTATGAACAGAAATATTACTTAGAATAGTTTGCTTCGAAACATCATGACCTCCAGAACCTTGGTCGTTAATCATAGCGCATGCTATAAGATAGTGGTCAGCTGGTTTATAGGTAATAACTGCTGGAAATATCCTCCAAGGATCGGATCTAATGCAAATATGGTCGATGCACGATGAAACTAAAACGTTATTTCGAATTTAAAATACTACAAAAGATTGTGTTTCTTTTATAAATAAGACATTTTGCATTACATATTATGTGGAAATAAGCGGTTTTTCCTTATGCTGGAGAAATAATCTAGTAAACATAGTTTTATGTATGCTTTTTTGACAGTTTAATAAACCTATATAGGGAGATTTGAATTAATTACTTTACATAAACTGCCGTTTAAACATAAAGGCGAATTTATATCTGCTTTAAAGAAAATATTTAATTTTCAACAGAGAAATAAATGAAGACAATAATGTAATCTGACAAATGAAATGGTGTACTCCGAATTGTATTTTAACGTGGATATTGAAATGTGTGACCAAAAATCTTCAAACGGGGGATTGTTCATATTTTTATATTTAATTTTACAAATAATTTTGCTTATGTTTTGCAAACACCACTTTTCATATGGTGGCCAGTCTTAATTTTTTTAATAAAAAGACTGCGTTTTAAAACATTTCAAAGTTGTTGGTACATTAATAGGTGAACTCGTTTTAGATGTTATAGTAATTTAGTTTGCCTTGTTAACTCATATGGAGAGACTAATTTCTTTACATGCAAACGTTGAATCAATACGAAAATTAAAGAAGGCATAGTTTAAATGAGTGAATTATAAAATAGTCCATAATATAATCCAGATTGGTCTTTTGATTCAAGTTTTTTCTATCGAAAAAATTTAATCCATTGTTATTTATTCAAAATATATAATAATTAGTAACCCGTACTATATTTTGTTTTATTAAAAAGGTCTTCCTTTAAAAAAAATCATTATTGTTTATCACTATCTCAACGTTTTACGCACATTATATTTTGTAAAGTTTCATTTTTCTCAAGAAATATGATTTTATTATTTTAATTTATTAGTTTTCTGTTTTTCCTTTAAGAAGACAGTTTTGCTTTTGTTATTTTTTTATTAAAAGATAACAATACTGTTTGCTGATTGCAATATTTCGTTGGTTTTAAAGATTGCTATTTGCTTTTTACATAAAAAGACATAAAGAAAGAAATATCTTTATGACATAAACAATGGTAGTATAATTATAAGAGTTTGTATTTAGATGAAGTATACTCATATGATAAGAACAGCAGAAAAGCAAAAGTAGGCCGGTCACATATAAAATTTAACACACAGAATACAAACTATCTCAATATGGACATTAAATTGTAACAAATAAACGTTTCTATTTTTCATTTAGGTATAATTTGTTATATATTTTTACAAGTTAGGATAATGACAAAAGACAATTTCATGTACGTTATTGTGTGTTGTTTTAATTAGGTAATTTTAATCACTCTATATAAATTTAACTGAACCTCAAATATTTTACAATGTTTTCTTTATGACGTTTACGTCAGTCGCTGTTGGATTGTTTGGCAGTCGGATATGCTTTTGATAATAATTACGTGCAGAACTATAATATTTCTACCACTATTAGGTTTTACAAAACACTCTAGAGAAAACATTACAGATGACAAATATGAGTGAGTACAATATTTTGATAATATTATTGGATTTTTTTAATACGGTATTTTAACATTAATGCAGATTTGATTACTTGGTGTTTCGTCTGGAATAAAATTATTAATATATAGAAAAAAAAAGATTCAGTAAAAAACGAATATTTTATAAATATATGTAGTAGTTTATATATTAAATCTATAACTGTTATACATTTTGATATTTTAAATATAGTTAAAAACAATACGTTATGTTGCTGTTTAATAAATGTAATTAAAATTAAGACCACAATTCCCAAAACATCAATCTTAGATTTGATATATAATAACATAACGATGAAAATTGTTCGTATTATCATACAATCAATTTGGTTATCGATAAAGGATAGCTTGGCAAACAAGAGCAAAGTTCAAGAAATCTCTATAGTTCCACGTACTTTAAAATTAATTTACTTTGGGATCTTTCTTGTCCTTTCATTGATAGTAACTATATAAAAGAACTATTTTGGGTACATAGGTACCTGCAATTTTTTTATTTTAAAAACTAGGCACTATGTAAATATAATACGGTTATTGTTTTGAGAATAGTCCTTAATATTCTAAATATAGGTAGACCTTTATGTGACTCATGTATGTGCCAGTTGGTCAACGCAATAATTATGAGCGTCACTCAGTTCAAATGTCTCCCAACCGTTTCAAATCAAGTAGAATATCTATCAGATAAATTTATTCCTTGGTTTATCACACAAGATTCATCTTGGTTTGAAATTGTTAACTCCACTATTAAAATATTCCAACTTTATATCGACAAACCAAACTAGATGAACATTTAACACTTAGACAAAGGCAAACTTCATACCAACAGTTGTTTTAACAATGACAACCCCTGGCTTTTTATTTGAAATAGCCCTTGGGAGTCCATACCGACATTGGAAGTTATTGTTTGACTTCATTCTCTTTTTATTCTATTGTAATTCTTATAGTTCACACGTTACCAAAATTTTGATCCCAAAGATATCAATTATGTCTGGGACTTTAGCTTACACGATCTTTTATATTTACTCATTTGCTAGACAATTAAACCCTAACAATAGACATTGTTACCACTTTATCTGGATTGGTATCAACGTTTTAGGAAATGTGGGGTTGCGTAAGCTAAAGAACCAACAACTAACGTTTAAAAAATTACTAGTAATTGCAAAACATCTTTTCATACAATGCTGTAACACTAGGGATTCTAGAAATGATATCAACTTTACGGACATTTGGAAAATAACATTTCAAAATTTATATAAAAAAATATAACAGAACATTTCCAGGATTGTAATCTGTCCTTTTCTTCCGGTGTACAAAACTCTAAATCAGTCATAAAAAGAATGTTACCTCATTTCAGTTACTGATATAATACTAAAAGCTTAATTTTAGTTTTACTTTAACCTATATTAAATAACAATAATGTAACAAGTTGTTTTGCACTACAGTTATTTTAAGAAATAGGACAAAATTTAAGTATCTTTAGAAGAAGAGCAGTAAAGCAAATTGTTCAATGCCAGTATTGCTTATTGTTTTCTATTTACAGATTTTAAAGATTAAGAAGACATTCACATTTTAATTTAATCTTTCAATAAATTATAATTTTATGTAAAAAATTTCATTCAGGTATCAAATGTAGAAAGAGATATAGTCATTTTAAATGATTTAATCAGAAAAATGACCCGGCCTTTTGGGAAATTTATTTGAATACATATATGGGTAACTTTTAGCACTCATTTTGTATATATGTTGTATAAATGTACACATTTTGTAGAAATACAGCAGTATTATTATACTCTTATAACAGAAAGTTGAGTTTAAAAAATAAATGTTGAACGCCAGTGAACATGACAGTTGGTTCATGAAATTTCATCAAATATATCGTATTGCGAATGTTCTAGTTTTTACAGTAAAATAGAAATTAAACCCAACGTAATAAATAGTTATCAGTAAAAACAAGTATAGGCCAAACCTTAAAATTTGCAAGCCTTTCCAATATTTCGGATATCTTTACAAAATCCATCCTCTTTGGTACTAATTATAACTAATTTGTATATAGTATAATAATATGTTCCTAAGACAGTAAAAAAAACAATTGTATGGATGTTAAGCCAAGCAACATGTTTGCTCGGCCATGTTGTGTTTTTAATAAAAAAGTGTTCAATTTTAGCATGTAAATCTCGTAACACTTTATTAATGGCAAATCTCCAAAAAGCTCTTCCGGAAAATATTTCAAATGTCTATGAGATCTATTAAATTTGTTAATTTAAAAATCCAACCTTGGCAGGGATTGGGACTGCCTGTGCTTAAAACAGTTGCCTTGCATTCACCACTGTTACCAATAGCTGCATTGAAACTGTTATGCGCACCCAGGTTAGAGTATTACATGGTACTAGGGCCAGTCCTTGGGCAGGTCGTCACCCTTCTACCATGTAATACTCCCCTCCCTTATTAGGTTGGATATTTGATATATCGCTGTTTACGTCACGTCAAGAAAGTTATGTACATTTCTAAATTTTCACCGTGACGTAGTGAAATTTACAGTACAAATACTGAATAACAACGTTTTGGGTTTTTTTTATTATGAATTAACTCATAATTATTGTAGTGCAGGTAGACTTAAACAAGAAAAGAGTATTTTTAAAAGACGTTCGAAATAAAAATAAAACTATTTTGATTCTTAGTTGCTATTTTAATAATATAAATATAGAACTTACTCCATTTGTGTTTCGTTTTATAGCTTTCGTGGTAGCATACGTTGATCCGAGCTCCTTTTTATACCCTCTCATTTTGACTCCACCACTACTCGTAAACATGACTATTATTGTTTTCCTAAGATGAAATTTAGTATAATTTCAAGAACCAGGTTGTGTATTTCAACCATAAAAATTAGCTCGGAGCTATTGGATGTGCACTACCTTAAACAATAAACAGGTGAAGGAAAACTGCCCAATGTAAATGTCAGTGTAACCACAGACAAACTTTTCAGACAAGTTCTGGCAACAAAAGATTATAGCACCAGTTTGTCACCTAAATATGTGTATTTTTAGATTTGTAAACTCGCAATGTTATTATTTTCATTTGTGTGTGTTTATGTTACTATATACACTTAAGTAAAGAGAATAACGAAAACAATCGCGTATATAACTTTATTGAATGGGGTCAAGAGTGATTAATTATATTTTATAATTTATGAAACTATTTAATCAACTGCATCAGCGGTAGTGATAACTGAAAAAATGTATAGCGTAGTGGGCGGAGTCCATGCAGTAATTAAGTATAGCTAAATATACAGTAAAGATGTATGTTATAGTAGTTCTGCTGTCCTACAGATAATAATCCAAATTCATGAGTTTGCTACTCGTAAAATGTAACTCAACTAATTGTTTAACATCAATAGTCAGATAATATCTACAGCCATACATGCAAAACAACATCTACGTGGGTTATATTCAAGAAGAATTTGATATTTTAACTTATCCAGTTGAAGAATATTGCAGCCAAAACGTAAGAGGGTCAATGGTGGTGCCAGGGTCACACTGACTTTGTCCTTATCAACTTGAAGCAATATTTATTAGGATGCCACTCTACTGAAAAATTTGTCAAAAGTATTATTTTTAAAATTGTGTTTTCATGGTAACAAGACATAGTAATTGTTACTAGAGAAATGGACTAATCTTAAGACTTAAATAAGTTTTGTAAACTTTCAGGAAGATAGATAATCTAAATATTTCCACCAAAATGTTACATTTTCAAGGTGTATTTAAATAATGCAATGGAGTGTAAACATGAAACATCAATTTTAATTATGCTTGGGACATCAATAAAGTAGACAAAAGTCTGCTTTTGTTTGAAAAAGTTTTGCACATAATCTGTGGAAATAAGCAGTTCCGTATAAATATGTTGGGTAAATGAGCAGGTTTGCATCAGAACACATTAAAAATATATGTTTTTTAAATAATTTAGACTGGACGGATAGGACGGTTGAAATAAGGTAATTTGAATACAAGGCGAATTTAAACGTGCTTATAAAAGAACGTTTTTTTATTTTGCATAGGGTAAATAACGTAATACAAATAATTTAGTTAGACATGAGAAAAAAATTATTATTTCATATTTTTGACCCTTCTTATTTCAACCTGTACCAAAATAGTATGGCTATCGATTGATTTGTTTTTTTAGAAAAATCCCAAAGGTGGGTAGTGTGATTATACTAATCAAATTTGCTCTCGGCTTCTATAATAATCCTGAATTATTTTTGTAGTTTAGGGTGTTTATTTCATAAATATTCGGATTCAGATGTATTAATTCACAGGTCTGCGACATACAATTTTTTCAATTTCAATAAGTGATTTTTATAGTAGGTATTTTCAACGCTGATTTTGGGAAAAAATAGTGGATAAATTTCATCACGTACAGTTATTTAACAAACTGCTTGTCTAGTTTTAGCTATTTTGATATTTTCAGCCTTTTTTGTATTTACGTGAGTTTGAATTTGGGATTTTAGAATCCCCATTAACTGTTAATTAGCATAAAGTATTTTTTTTAATTATAACAAAAATACTATGAGGTATTTTTAGTTACATAACAGTTTTTATACTACATAAGTTATACGTAAAATAAAGAGTAATTAGGAGAAGAAACCAGCAGTATTTTCATGTCGTTGCTTGTCCATTGCCTCCCCCTCCCCATTCACTTACTACTGACTCATTGAGCGAGCATCTTTCATGTCAGTGCCTGTCTGTCGCACTGCCCCTTCCCCTCCATCACCAAGCAGTGAGCTCTCCTGCTATTGTTTCTTCAGTTCACAGTACCTCTTCACTCTAGGCTGTTCACGTCTTGTTGTTACTAGTGTTTTAGAAGAGTTGTGAATGTTTTCTTGTGTTGTGAGTTTGATTTATGAACAATGACTAATAGAGGATATATAAACTCACCAGATTGCTTCTGCTACATTTGTGGTAACTATACCATTAAAAGGCAACAAAGAAACATTTCTGATTTTATTGAAAAGGTATACTTTGCCTATTTTGGTATAAAATTAAGCGATTAAGATAAGTCTTGGGCCCTACACAAAGTTTGCTCAGTGTGTGTTGATGAACTGAGGCAATGGTTTCAAGGTAAAAAACAGTCCTTACGTTTTGGAATACCAATGGTTTGGAGGGAGCCCAAAAATCATAGTGATGACTGCTATTTTTGTTCTTGTAACGTGCAAGGTTTCAATTTGAAAAACAAAAAGGACATTTTATACCCTTACATACAATCTGCCATTCGCCCCAGTTCCTCATGGACCTGAAGTACCAATACCCTCTCCTCCAGTTCTTTGGATGATATTCTAGATGACCATGAGCCATTGCATCAGCAAGGTGATAGTGAAGCAGACAGTGGTGGCTACGATCCCGGCACATCTGATCCCATTCCATTCTCACAATCTGAACTTAATGATTTAGTTAGAGACCTAGGTCTTCCTAAGAACTCGGCAGAAATTTTAGGATTTAGATTAAAAGATAAAAATATGCTGGCTCCGGGTACATCTTTTTCTTGGTATAGATCCAGGGAGAAGAAGTTTGTACCTTTCTTCTCTCAAGAAGGTGATCTGGTGTTTTGCAGTGATGTTCCTGGCCTCATGGCATGTTTCAAAATAGAATATGCTCCTGATGAGTGGAGACTTTTTATTGATTCTTCAAAAAGAAGCCTTAAAGCAGTACTTCTACACAATGGCAATAAGTATGCGTCTGTGCCAGTTGGACACTCGGTGCACTTAAAAGAATGTTATGAAAACCTTGAACTGGTTTTAAATAAACTCTGCTATCCGGACCATAAATGGACACTGTGTGGTGATTTAAAAGTGATTTCAATTCTACTTGGTCAACAAAGTGGCTATACAAAGTTCCCTTGCTTTCTCTGTGAATGGGGCAGTAGAGACAGAAAACAACAATACGTTCAAAGTGGCCACTAAGAAAAACCTTACAGGTATACAGGTAGGGGTTAAAAATGTTGTGAGGAAAAGTCTTGTGGATCCCAAAAAGGTGTTACTCCCACCACTTCACATTAAGTTGGGGCGGATGAAACAATTCGTTAAGGCACTGCCAAAAAAAGGGAAGTGTTTTAAATATCCTTGTGAGCAGTTTCCTGGTTTATCCGAGGCAAAGCTAAAGGAAGGAATCTTTGTCGAACCAGACATTAGAAAATTCACGAGAGATCCCAATTTTGGTGACAAAATGGAAACAAAAGAGAAGGCAGCATGGACATCTTTTAAATTAGTTGTTACTGGTTTTTTAGGAAACAAAAAAGATCCAAAATTACAAGACAATCGTTGCAGATATGCTTGACAACTTTAAGAAGCTGGGCTGCAACATGAGCATTAAAGTTCATTTTCTCCACTCACATCTAGAATACTTCCCTGAGAACCTTGGTGATGTAAGTGAAGAGCAGGGCGAAAGATTCCACCAAGACATCAAGGAAATGGAAAGAAGATACCAAGGAAGATGAAACGTTAACATGATAGCGGACTACTGCTGGATGCTGTAACGGGACAATCCTCAACGAGTCCACAGCCGGCAAACCACTAAAAGAAGCTTCGACGGAAAGCAAAAGCGTTACTATAAAGACTTATGAGCTTAACATTAAATGAAAGTGTATTGGAATGTATAGTTGAGAACATGATTTATGTATAAAATAAAATTATTTAACTTTAGAAAAAATGTGAAAAAATTTGTTTAATTTTGTTTTTTCCAAAAGTAATTTCTTTTTGTGAGAAAACCTGACGTGATAGGAAAAAATGGATTGCATTTTTGAAATCAGCGCAGAGAAATACACAACACTCAGCTACCAAACTTAAAACAACTTTCAAAAATATTTTTTTTGTAGATCTGTGAATTATATGTAATGCCACATCCTGTCATTTTTTTAACTGCACTGTTTTAGTTGTTGACTTTGACCACTAAGTACTTTACTAATACTTTAAATATCGTCTGCATGTTTCTTGTAAAATGTATCATTAGAAAACTTTATTATTTATTTTAAAGTAAACTTACAAGCTACTGTTCTATTAACATTAGTGTAATGCATACATAATTTTTATTATAAAATAACAATCGAGTTTGAATATTAATTTTTTAAAGATTCGTAATAGAAATTATATAAGTTCATAAAGTCATAAATAATTTAAATTAAGTACACATGTACTAACTTTATTTCTAATGGGTATTACATTTTTTTAATCTTCTATGATATACTGTGAAAAACTTGTTGCCAAAATTACAATTCGTAAAGAGATTGTCAAAGTAAGTTTTCATATATTATACTCATGTGTTGCTTATTATAATGGAACAGACCTTATTTAATGGTAGACGTCACAAATCACTTATTCTTTTCCTCAGATACAAAAGGCGTCTTATTGTTATAATAGTATCCACTAACATGAAATTGTATCTTTATCAATAAATATAACAAAGATAATGTTAGAAATAAATTAATGTTATATGCTTTTGTATCTATATTTCTAAGGTTTAACATGACGAAATACTTGATTTAACGGTTCCAGAGCTTTTTGGATTCCTACATTACGTCTTGCGATATGCAGGTATATCGGAAAATGTAAAATGAATTGCTGAAATTAATCTCCTAATCCCGTGTTAAAACAAAAGTTATATTAATTACAAACTATGATAGACATCGGATATTATTCAATAATCAAATATTGCAAGCTTAGGAGTGTCCGCACTGATGTATCCTGGGTCTTACAGCTAACGCAGCTCCTGACTGTCGCTTTTCATCAGTATTGTAAATTTTTAATGAATCGTCCCTTTGATATGTTTAATAACCAAAAACAAGTTTAGGTTTTATACGAGTATATATATAATTATATATATATATATATATATATATATATATATAATTTCAAAAAACATTGAATCACAAAAAGTATATCAAAAGTGACTTGATAAACGGGCAGGTTACGACCTCTCTGATATGCAGTGAGGATCTAATATATTGCAAAAATAAATGAGATATAAAGTAACATATTGTATGATTAATTTTGAATAGTACAGGATGGTGTTAAAGACTAGGCCAATAAACGTTTAAAGGCCTACTTGTCAAATTATATTAGTGAACATCTGCTATTTAAGGTGACATGTTTCAAAGGCTTTATATACGTTAATCTAAGATTCACAGTATGTGCCATAGTGGTGGGTGGATTCACCACTAAGTTAACACAACACAACACCTTAGCAAACAAATAAGTCAATGAAATATACAGTACAAGTACAACACTAAACACTATTGTGAGCAATACTCCATGTGGGCTGTGAAGCATCAATGGAAGCTGGATGACTACAGACTGTCGGGAGGTTTACTTGTACAATTACAAATTGTACCTACCTACTTAGATTTTGAGATACAGGTACATTGCAAACTCCCAAATCCAAAAGTGTATGGTATAGTAAAACAAATTTCTTATATTCCGTATTGCGTAAAATTTGGTTATATCACTGTTTCTTAAGATTTAAATACGCACATATTGTAATAAAAGAGGCAATAATTTTTCACTTTATCTAACTAAATTCCAAAAGAAATAAATATAGTAATCATCAGTTTTTTTATAAAGAACTACCTAACCCCAATAAATTCATTATATAATTTGACGTTCTTATTTGAACAAGTACAGAAGTGTATTATAGAGACAAAACCGATATAACAGAGTATTAAAGTATCCGACAGAACATAAATCTTAAGTTTACTCAAGGTGTTTTGCCTTGAACCCAGACAAAAACTAAATACAAATGGTCGAGTTTCTATGTTCCTTATATCAACATGTATCGCACAGCCAGACAGACAGGTAGACAGACGGACTGCTATGTGACACCAAGTTGTACAAAGTTTCAATTCTCCTTTGTATTGAGATTTATTGGACAGAAGGACGGGCGGACGGACTATAATACGATTTCAATAAGGTCCTGTCAGTTCCTTAACAATGCTTATGATAAAACAGCTTACATATATGTAATATTATATATATATATATATATATATATATATATATATATATATATATATATATATATATATATATATATATTATACAAGGTGTTTGAAAAGTCTGGGTACGGCTTAATATTTTACAAACCATAACAGATAACATCTATAAACTTTGCACAGTGTCATATGGCTATGTAAACTATTTTTCCTTGCTATTACCATGACATTCCAACCATCGGGGGACAACCCACAGAGGAAAACATGGAAATCTTAAATTAAAGCATGGGTCGAGTGTAGAGTGAAACGCCGCCTACCGCATCAGAATACGACGATACAGTCAGAAATGGCAGTGCATAATGTACTTCACAATGTTTACCTAAAACAACCCGCCATTTCTGATTGGATAAACCTTTTGAGATGCGGTTTACGGCATTCAACTCTACTAAGTGAGCTCTATATATATAGTTAGTATGCAACAAATTCTACATGCACTGCTTTATATATTATATAGATACAAGAATACAAACAAAATTTTCTGAGAATCTTCTATTTTAACATCACCACAAGAACCAATTCAAATTTATGATCAGCCTGCTAATTAATATTGTAACATCATGCACATCTTTTGACTGAATGAAATGTTTCAATCAGCATTCAGATAATATTAAGACCAAAGTTTGAAATAGAAAGGATATTGCTGTTTTGCAAACATGCAAGCTGTTTGTGCAGTGAATGCACGTACGTATACAGCACACGTGCGGGCAGTTGCTGCTGTATCTTGGAGATCTACATGTTTATCGAGCATTGGTGCTCCTCTGTATGCAACGAGTTTGATTAAAAGTATACAACTTTTATTATAATCGAAAACTATATACAACTATTTATATAATTTACTTTAGTTAATTGTATTCAAATATTTCACTAGATTTTTCAAACTGAAACCGTGTTATGTTTAGATATAAAATAATTACTAGTCACTATAGATTATCTTTCAGTTTGATTAACATCGTACTCAGTTATTAGGCAAATTAGCGTATTGTCCTCAAAGCAAAATAATATATCATTGTTTTATTTAAATTTCTCAAGTAGACCTACTCTGTACTTGAACCACACACGCGCACGCACGCACGCGCACACAAACACACACACACACACACACACACACACAGATTAGAAGAGGAACGGACGCAGTTTCACTGGTAAAAATATTAAAGGACGGCTATAATAGCACGTTAGCGAGGGCTCTGGAATGAATCCAGCAAAGAAAAATGGGCTTATCGGCTCAACTCGGATGTTATGGCGTGGTAATCGATAAAGGACGGAGAGGTAAACTATTACCTAACACAGTTCCTGGTGGTCTTAAAGTCTATCGGCATCACTTCAGGCTGGAGGACGTCGCTTCATGCCCGGCATGCCAGCACAACGCAGCAGACGTGGAGCTTGTACTCTATCAGTGCCCACATTTTCGATAGGAATGGGAGACCCTGAAGCAATACCTTCTACAGGAACTGACACGAAAGCGGTGTCGGAATTTGCAGCAAAAGTAATAGTGAAGCTCCGAGAAGCAGAGGAGGAACGGTGGAGCCACCAGGAGGTTAAAACCACCTGGAGGATTAGATGTAGACATGCCTGACGGTGGTACTACGAGGATGTTTTAACAAAGAGGAAGTGTTTTGTTGGTGGTTTAAGTGAGTATGTACTCCTTAGGAGAATACACACTCTGGGGAGTGACGGTTCTATACCCCAGCTAGTCTATCAAAGATCAGGTGCATCTGAGACAAGAGAATACTACCATCAAAGCCGGATTGTTCCTTATAACCTTATGAAGTTGGAAGGCAGGGTCGTACGAGAAACGGATTTTTACCTAATCCGTCTGGCAACTTTGGCAAGTAATATATCTTTGATTATATTAGTTACACAAGAGATAAATCATTCTTACGAAGAGGTATTCTGAGGTCCGACGTTATGACGGTGCCAGATATTTTTGATTGTTACAGTTTTAATATTTTTGTACTACGTAGCGCAGACCGTGAGCTTACTTGTCCGTGCCTCGATGTATACAATACGAGTTTGTATCTTTTGATTTTGTAACTAACAAAATCAATGGTGTCACTAAAATAATTTAGTATACAACTTTTAACAGTGGAAAGATGATGTTTGAGAAGACGTTTTTAGTTCTAAGTGTTTTAGTTCCAAAATTAATTAAAATTTGACGTAGTTTTTCTTTATGGTTTATTTCGACATTTGTTCTTAAGTTTAAAACTTAGTTTATATATTTTCGAAATCAAAATCTTTTTTACTGCAGCTACAATGTGTACATTGTATGTCAAACGTCAATACGGGGTTTCTAAAATTCCAGGCATTCATACACATAATACACATTCATACATACAATTTTACAATCACGCCTCTTTCATTCTTCGCCAATACAACTCAGTACAGCAGAGAGTTTTTTATTTATGCAACTTTAATGATGTATCGATCAATATTTTATTGTTTAATAGTTAATGCCATTACCCGGGGTGTTGTGGGAAGAAGGCAGTGGAAGCGGATAAATCAAGTCAAACAAAGAACGCAAAAAATATAAAGAATCACAGAGGGTATCGTGCCCAGCAGTCAGGACAATACTTTCTCACATCCTTTGTTCAGAACGTCTGCTTCAGATTTGTTGTTGAAACTTCCTTTCTACCCTTTCTACTTCAAACAGTAGTTAGATAAGGAACTTCTTTGTAGTTTAAATTGGGTTTTATTCTTGACAAACATTTCTGAAAATGTGTAAAAACTTTTATTTAAATCAGTTTCTAAGAAAATATTCCAATTCTTTTATTATTACGTAACGTTACATAGTTTAAAGTAATGCTATAGTAACAGGTGATATCACCACAAAAACCTAGTTTAAAACTTTATTGTACGTTTTTTCACTTTGTGAGGACATCTTTAAAGAATCAAAATATAGTTTCTAAACCAAGTTCAGCACAATTTTAAACGTAAACTAAAATTGTAAACGTGGCAGTTAAAAGATACAATTAAATCAATAAATAACAACAATGATATATTACACTAACAAAGATATAAATATTAACAAATAAGATTATGTAAAGAAGGGTAAAAATCAAAACCCTTTCAATAAATATGAGTCTCACCAAGAAACTCGTCCACAGAATAAAGAGTCCACGAGGAGCCTAAGGATCAACCTTCTAAAGGTTGTGATTGATGGTCCATTATACAAACATAATGGAAATCCTATCAAAAAGCTTACTTTCGATGTAGTAATGGATATTTCCATATAAACGTGTTTTATGGAGAGTTAAGGTTCAATTATTTCGGTGTCACATGGGAGCAAAAGAAATTGGATTTTAGGAAAAGGACCTAAATGATATTCATTTGGTTAAATTAGTAATGGTACGAACGTTCTTTAGGATTGTAAATATTGCCATGCTGTTATGAGAGACCTCCAGAATATTATACAATATAGGAGATGGGAGGATAAATTTGCGTGGTAGACCATCAAAACCAGGTCTATTATCCACCACTTTTGGTAGATTAAGGATGTAACAATGAGCTCTAATCAGGAGGGTGAAAAAAATTACTCACGAGAAACTCCCAATGTGACATTACTCTCAATTTGGAGGCTCATGAATTTTACTTTTATAAATTTAATGGTGTTTAATCATGGTCTAAGATACGAGTCATCAGCCCTGGTATTCCTGTTGTAATTAGAGTGAACGTTAATAGCGAATGTATTTTTAAGTATTGAGGAAAATGCCGTTGTCAAAAAACTAATTTGGTAAAGATGTGAGATCTGCTTGAAGATCCTGCAGTAGTTGGACTTGATTTTTAATGAAGAGGGTAACGTTCGTCTCCGTATGCAATAGGAACACATCATAATAAAATACACTATTGTTATTAAATTGAATAATTACTTACACTTCACTAAAGAAATATGAAATCTTTGTGAGTTGTTACAACTTTAAAATTACTCTACCTTTTCACATCGATACCAGGACTATGAGATTGTCATTTCTTACTATTTTAGTAAAACCAAAAGTTAATTTTTAGAAACCATAAACTTTAGCTATAAACTAATATGCTTTATAATGACGTATTGCCTCACAATAATAGAAAGAAAAGAAGAAATTGAACTATTGTAAATGAAAATCAATTTTTTTTTGCAATCTTAGCAAGAAGGTGTTCAGAAATGACTAAATGAGTTCTTATTCCAATAAAACGTTCTTGAAACTTTAGTTTCTTGATATTCTTGTTAACCATTAGAGGTTTTACTGAGTAACTTCGGTACAAGAAAAGGTTAAGCCTGAATTTACCTGCTGCCTCGTGTATGAGCGTCGTGCATAACTTATTCTAAAACTAGCAGTTATCCGCGGCTTCGTACGCAATTTCGCAGGTTTTGCACCTGTATGAGCACCTCTAGTTCTAGTGAATTTGATTTCCGATGGCAATGTTGAGTTTACCTCTTCCCCGCAAATTAGAAAGTATATATGTTAAAAGGTGTATATTTATGGTTATAATTTACTCCGATCTTAATATTTTTGTTACATAGCTGATTTTTCCTCTTTCTCGGCCAAGAAAATATTTATATACACAGCTGTGAGAAGCCTACTTTTGTCAAAAGACAATAATTTTAGGTTTTCATAACAGTCTTTAAATGTAAAGTAAAAGTTAGACAACATTGTCTCTTATATCTGCACTGCTAGCAGTTATCCGCTGCATTGCACGCAATTTAGTAGGTGTTGCACGTACATGACCACTGCGAGATCGAGTGAATTATATTTCCGGAGCCACTGTTGAGTTTGCCTCATTGCCACAATAAAGAAAATATCTCAAAACGTTTAGCGTTATGGCCATTGTAATTTACTTCTTCTTAGTATGGTTTGTTGTACTTGATTTTGCCTTATTTCCTATTCCCTAGTTCTGTCAAAAGTAAAATAGACGAGTTTACATCAGTCTTTAAATTTAGAGTGAAAGTTAGATAGTAACATTGTCTTTTAGATCTAATACTTAGTGTTTGATAGAAGTTTGACAGTAAACACTACATTATCAATGACATTACCCGTTTGTTTCTTTGCAAACTGAAAATTTTGTTAATTCATATTTGTACATTTATAGCTGGAATTTGTACATTAGTTCAAAAGCACAGTCCAGCAAAACTTTCATCAGGATAGTTCTTGCCGAGTGCTTCAAAGAGGACTCTTTCGGAGTCAAATTCTGACTCCGAACTAAAATAATTGTTATTCCTACCACTATTAGAAATTACTCATATTAGAATGTACTAACTATAAAATTTAAACAATTTGAAAATAATAAAAAATGTTTACAGAACACTTAATTACATTTGACAGGCTCTTTAAATTAATTATTGCAAGTTTAGAGACCAAGATGGATTTTTTGCTGCTTTAAAGACCAGTGGGGCTTAACCCAGAAGGATTTTCGAAAGATGAAAAGGCCTATATTCATCCCAGGGACTATAATAATGCCCATGTAAAAACGTCAGTGTAATCGGTTGAAGAGCTTTTCGCGTGAAAGCAAAACAAGAAAAAAGGCACTTTTGCATTTATAATATTATTAGGATTGGATGTTTATAATCTTTCTATAATTGCTTTTCAAAATCTAGGTACACTTAAGTAATGTAAAATTTCAATTATGATATATAAATGTCCCGGTTTCTGGTTTGTTAAGTATAGGATTTTATCGGTAATAAAAATTATAGTGGCTGCCTTAATTGTTTAAAATTTAAAAGCAGTACGTATTAATTTTTAACCTAAAATATAAAAAAGAAACCATGAAACAATTAAAATATCAGACCTCTGAGTTCGCTGATAAAACGTTAAATGTTTCAAGAGATTAACCACATTTTCAATGTATGAGTATTAGCATGGAAATTCCTACATGGCGAGGGAGATCAAAGGGTTGAGAACTACTGTGTACGGATCATCAAGGTTCCAATCAGCCCAACTTTACAATTCAGTTCAAAGTTCGTTACTGTAGTTTAACAGACCTTTCGTTATTAACACTTCACTGGCTAATCCTACCTTATGAAAATATATGCTTATAATCCGATAAAATACTTTACACGAACAAAATGTATTAGCTGAATGATAGCAAAGTCTATCTCTCGAGTGGCTGTCAAAATTTAAATTCTGCCTGTCTGTCTGTCCGTACGATATCTTAAGAACTAACTAAGATACATATTTTTAAATTTGCATGAAGCTTCTTCGTGTTCATGTAGGTAAACATCATGTCCGATAATGTCTGTAAGTGTTAGCAAACATTTTTTACATTAGTCTTGTGGATAACCATGATGGCAACGAGAAAATCACATAATAATAAAATTTGTAAAACAAACTAACAAACAAGGTAGGAGTACGCTACACCCCCTGTCGCGTAACAAAATAATAAAATGTGTAAACAAACTAACAAACAAGGTAGGAGTACGCTACACCCCGTGTCGCGTAACAAAATAATAAATCAAATCAGTTTTTTTATTGCCGGAACATTATACAACGCATTGCAAATGTCAAATTTTTGCTTTTTACTTGCTAAAGTTTTTATCAAACACACCACAAGAAATCTCATTCAAACATACAATTTTGCAAACGTACCTACATCCATTCATTCACCACTTATTCCCACTTCCAGCCACGAATTTTGTCAGTCTTTTAATAATTGGTGGTCTCCCAAAATAACAAAACAAGGTAGGAGTACGCTACATCTCGTGTCGCGTAACAGAATAATAACATTTGTAAAACAAACTAACAAAACAAGGTAGGAGTACGCTACACCCCGTGTCACGTAACAGAATAATAATATTTGTAAAACAAAATAACAAACAAGGTAGGATTACGCTACACCCCGTGTCGCGTAACAGAATAATAACATTTGTAAAACAAAATAACAAACAAGGTAGGAGTACGCTACAACCCCGTGTCGCGTAAAAGAATAATAACATTTGTAAAACAAAATAACAAACAAGGTAGGATTACGCTACACCATGTGTCGCGTAACAGAATAATAAACATTTGTAAAAACAAAATAACAAACAAGGTAGGATTACGCTACACCCCGTGTCGCGTAACAGGCTTCGCATGATCCAATGCTAAACTTCAAGTCTATAGTTCATTTCATGATTGGTAGTTTGAGCGATAGACAATTGTACGGTAAATAAAGAGATTGTGTTAGCCTACTGATTGGTATGCTTCAATGACGTTGAGGCAAATTCCATTGTTTGACATACACCATCTTGAGTTAGATTCTTGTCTATGTAGAACTGGAGCTTCATGCACCAGTTTCAAGTCTATATAGATGAAACCATTCTTTAGATATTTTGGCTACCATGGTGCATTTTTGTTAATTAAATTATGTTAATATCACTGTTTAAATAATACAAGTATATACACTGGTTACCCCATAAGACTTATGTAAAAATATTCGCTAACGCTCAGCCAAATACAATTGAGTGACGCACCGTAATCGAACTCAGTGTTCCCCATAAGCTTCATGCTCAATTTTAAGACTATATATATCAGTTTGTTTTTAATGTATTGAGCAAACAGACAGACATACAGACACTTTCCAGGCCTACGCCTGATAGACGTTGTAACCCTCGCACAATTAAAATAATATATAATCGTAACAAGTGATTATAGTGGCCTAAATATCACTCGTCCACATATTATATGTATCTAACAGCCCCTTTTTTGACAAAAGAATACTATGGAGAGTTATGTAACAATATCTTTCTTGGCTTGCACGATTTAATATAGCAGTGATGCCATAAATATATTCTGTACATACCCTATAAAATTACTTGACCTTCGGAGTGCAGTTTTATTGTCTTGTCAGCAAATAAAGATGATTTAATTGGAATTGGATTTGTTGAGATCCACCCACACACCTTAATTCCTTATACCATGCCGGAGGAGAAACACCCATAATAAGTCCATGACTAAAAACGTCACAATCTAATACGGGCTACAACATTATAAAATTACACAGGCAACTTGACTCTATTATCCATAAAACTGGGATACACGATTGAAATATATTGTCTAAAGTTGTACCTAAACATTGAACTGACGAACAATACTTTAATTTAATATTACTCTAAGGACAAGTAATTCTAGGAATTTTATTTAGAGTCAATAATTGCATGAAACCAGGCTTGTTTTCAATTTATCCATATATGGTTGAATGATAACCAGTTTGAAGTGCTTGAACTAACTTGATAAACTCTATTTTGAAGATCAATCAAGATCGACCTGACGATATCTGAATAGGAGAGGTGTATTAGCTGCATACAATATAGATTTGACGTAAGTACATCTAGAATCAAGATCAGTATTGTAAAACAAAGAACATCAATGGTCTCCGAATGCTTCCCTGGAGAACTCCATTACTCAACTTTTTTATAAATCTCATCAGATTCCTGAAATTTCTAGAAATCGCACTTGGTTACAAAGATGTGATCAGACAAGGGAAGAGTAAACCCCCTGTACCCCACGAATTTTTGCAAACGGTCCACAAAGAATGTCGTGATTACAAAGATCTCCAAAATATTCGTATGGCCGATTTCACGCCCATCAAACATTGATTCTTCGTCTTTTACAAAATCCACATTGACCTTAGTTGAGCAATTGCACTTAAAATCATATTGGTCACGTTTAAGATGTTATATATTTGGTCCAAATGAGAGCTACCCTATCTATCATATACAATCTATTTAGCGTTAGAGTATTGGAAGAGTGGTTATCGCAAGAAAATCGAGTCAATCAACGTCGAGCATGACTGCTGCTTGGAACGGGTAACCACAGAGAGATCCAGTCCTTGCAAGCAGTCTGTCTCCCGGCCGTATGTGGTGGTTCGGAAATCCCCTCTAAGCTGTTGACAATCATGTTAAGTATCAGAGGGGGCTTTTTAGCCCTATCTTTGCCTTGTGAAATAAGGCATTCTTTATCTTTAATATACAACTTACTATAATATTATTGACAGTGTACCACTGAAGAGGAACACGGTTATAATTGTTACCCCATTCTCAGAATTAATACCGGCTTAACTGGCTTACACATCGTGGAAGATCCCTACGAAATTGAAGCGTTAAACAAATAGACCAGTGGATCAAGAATTACTGACAATATTCGTTTGCGAAGAGCTGAACAATTTTATTCTGTCATTGGGTTTTTTTGTTTCGCTTGTTCTGCTTCACATAAAAATGACGGAAAAACAATGAAACAACTGAAGAATGTGATTTAATTACATTACATTGAACATTAGATTGAACTGTAGAAAAATAACGTCTAAAGATGCAAGAAATTTCCCAAATCCAAATATTTAGATTTCAAAAATCCTGCAATTATCCTCCAAATTTACTTTTATTTTTTATAAAGCTCTGTTTCTTACCTTTTAGCTCTCATAGAAAGTGACCCGATTACAATTATAAAATGGTCACAGAAAAGCATGAAACATTATTGTCATTCATCAAAGTAACCGAAACAAATTCCAGTCTGCATGTGATGAATTCACTTTAAATTTAATTACACAACGTTTTAGGAAACCACCTTTGGCGTGGGTCAGTGTTAAGTG
Source organism: Homalodisca vitripennis (assembly GCF_021130785.1). Classification (NCBI taxonomy): domain Eukaryota; kingdom Metazoa; phylum Arthropoda; class Insecta; order Hemiptera; family Cicadellidae; genus Homalodisca; species Homalodisca vitripennis. The sequence continues at coordinate 33,968 of NW_025780782.1, forward strand.
CTTTGATTGGAAGAGCAGATTAGAAAGACCAATATAACTACGTAATAAACATAACATTTATTTGAGTTACAGTAAAATGGTGTCAAATCTGTTTAATTCTGCTACTTTAATTATTTGTATTGTAATAGTTTCGAAAAAGTTTTATTGTGAGATAATAAAATCATAATATTACGTAGTAGTACCTAGGTTTCACTAAACATTTATGAATAGATTGTTACAATCAGTTCCAATAAAAATGAAATAAAACCAACTTATTTCACCTGCGAGGAAATTAAAGTAGTAATCATACTTTACTTTGCTTTGTCGTTTGTTCAGTAATTAAGAAATAAACATTAATGGCAAGGTGAAATATCTATTACTATATCTGCAATGAATATTTCCTTTGATATTTAACACACAATGTAAATAATTAAATTCAACAATTTGAAGTGGTTGTTTATTCTATTAAAAGATGAAAGAAGAAAAAGAAACGATCTACACATTTGCTTTGTCCTTCGAAACATGTACATATTATTGTCGTCTGTACAAAATTGCATATATATCAGATTGTGAAATTAAACACAGATTTTATAAAAAAATTATGTTTTATAGAACAAAATAAATTACTAGTTGAAACTGATAATAATTTACTGCTAAATTAGTAATATTTGTTATGTACAACCATTGGGTCCTAAGTCAAAGTAGTAACTCTATATTTATTGGGCATTTAATACTATAATTCACGTACTGTACACAAAAAAAGGAAATCTTGATTCCTAGTCTTTTAATCAGAGATTACATATTATTTGTTTATAAAACTATATAGTATAGAGAGAAGTAGGTACAAAGACTCCATCATACACAATATACAATAGGATTTGATGGAATACCAAGGTGTAATCAAAAACACAATTAATTCGTGTTTCATATGAAAGGTTGTTAGTTTTTGCAAAAGTGATATATTTTTGAAAATATTTAGTTGTCAAAGATGTATTTAATTTAGTATAAAATCACATTAACATATAAACACATCAAAGCTGTCATTAAGACAATACCTCTGATTGTTATCACTATGTGATACAATTTTCGAGCTTTGCAGTTATTTGACGAAATACAAAGGAAGTTATCCATCTCATATCCTCTGATATTGAGCTGTCTGTCTCTGACGCTCTGAAAAATGATAGCCGGTATTTAGATATTGCATTCCATTGTACGTAGTTAGCAATGAAAAGCAAAACCAGGGCATTAATATAAATGCTTTGCAGTGCCTCTACATTGATATAAATTCCTCGCCTAATCAAACACGAAACAATAATAGACGTTTGATGTACAGTACTTTCATTGCAATTGCTATGTAAATGAGTATATTTTTAAGTTATACAATGTATTTCCATAAAACGTTGTTCGGATTGAAGAAAATATGATTCCATTTCAAAGTTATTTGTTTTTATTTTTAATAGCACCGGTTCAGTTTAATTTTTAATCAAACCATAAAAACAACATAAACATTTTGTCATATGGTAAACATCCAAATAATAATCAAGTTTTAACCTTAATTTTTGCTTACCAATGAAATTAAGTACTTTTTACAGACTGTGTAAGTGAAGATCCGGCGTGTGTCAATTTTATTGTTAGTAGCGTGATTGTAAGTATTAAAGGCTAGGGCCGCAATAGGATCGTCTTTGGCCGTATGTCCTTGTGTGTAGCCTTTCTTTATCGCAAACGTTTGTCAAGACTAAACGTATTTTAACATATGTTTTGAAAGAAAGTGATGATCTATTGTCTTCGCTCACGTTAGTTCAATCTTCAGTTATGTTTGACAGACTCTTATAACACAGGGAGAAAGTTGATTGTACTTACTATGATATACAGCTATAAAGGAGTAGACTACCGGAACAGTAGTTACCGCAATATAATCGAGTCAAGCAGCGTCGAACGTGCTGCAGCTTGGATAGGTGACGTCAGTCCACCTGCCCGGCCGTTGGTGGTGGTTCATAAGTCACCTTTAAGTCGTCGGTCTCCAGGTCAAGTGTCATTGAAGGCTTCTTAGCTTCACTGGGTGAAATAAGAAATCTCTTTACCATTTTTGCCTTTTATATACAACTTTTTTACAATGCTGTTGACAGTGTACGAGGAAGAACAACACGGTGTTAATTGTTACCCCTTCTTAAAAATATGGACTAGCTTAAGCATGTCTTATATATACGGGGAGATTCCTAGCGATTCCTTAAAGCGCTAAACAAGCAGACCAGTTGATCAAGAATGACTGAGCGCCACTTTATTTAACAGACTTTTATAAGACAGGAAATGTTGACTATCTTTACTTGTACTTAAACAGATCTCCAAGGGTCCATTTTCTACCAGATAGTTTGCGTGTTATACAATCTAAAAGGTTTTTGGATTCATAAAAGAATGTGATTTCTAATCCATGACTAATCCAAGTTTCTGGTATAAGACTTTATAGCAATAAATAAAAACGTGAATATTATCATCAGTGCAATATTAGGCAGTTTGTACTCCTATGATGTAAAAACTCCTGAAGCAATTGCATTGAAAGTTTTTATGAACTTAGATTAATTAATGGTATAACATATATAGGATTATGTTTATATATTACCAGTCTTAAGTATTATTGGGTTAAATAACTAGTTTTTTATTGGCCTAATGTGGAAAAAGCTACTTTTATTAAACAATAATTATGTATATATTTTTTGGGCAATTTATACTCTATATTTGCCTTTATTTTACTAAACTGTATATACTGCATTAATACTATATCTCCTTTCTGCGGCCTAGTGCCTACAATACCATTCCTTACTGGATTAACATATTCACGTACAGTGACAGACCAATGAACCGTTGTTTCCACGAATCCAGCTAGTTTACTGTACACTCACCAACCAATCACAACGGTTGACTTATCAAGGCTCCGTGTTGTTGCCCACCTTGCAAGCGACGGCACGCTTGACCAGTACACTAAAAAAATCCCGCCTGGGGCACGTACACTCTCAGCCACTGCTGACCATACTTACTCAACACGTGACTTTATGACCCATGTGGTTACTCTCTCATTTAAATATTAGTTTTTATCTCTATTTGTTGCACATTTACATTAACATTAAAGTCAGTGCTCTGGATTGGCAATCTCTACTAGAACGTCTCTGTTCCCGGACACCCGCGTCTACCGTGCTCTACAGGACTGGCCACAGTGTTATGAAATATGAAGTATACGAAATAATGCTTTAAAACCTAACTTATTCAATGTAAATCTGTATGTCTGCACGTACTGTACTCTTAAGTTGGCTTCCCTAACATTTTTGTAAGACATTTTTGAAAGAGTCAGAAAGAATAAAAAACACACAAGTGAGATTTTTTATTCAATTAGTTTGGACTGCACTTTGGAAATCACTACAACCCAAGCTGCACGTGAGAATCGGCGAGCCTACGTCTTTTGCAATGAAATTTCAGAATAAAATAACGCGCTTGACCCGATGTGCAGTTTCTCTGGGTATGGGGCAACCATCGAGTGAAGGAAGATTGTAGTGATGAGTGATACAGTCCTCTAACAAGGGCGGTACAGGCCAGTTTTACAAGAGAATGTTGATTATTTTCTGAACACAATTTTTTAAATTCAGTAATGTTTATTTAATAAATCATAAATTAATATAATTTTTAGGCTAAAGAACACGTGAGTGAAGTAAAAGTCTGGATAAACCCCCCATAAAAGTCGAACGGTGCCAGGATCATAGTCGCTAGAAGCCATTTGTGGGGTATCTATAGATGAGAGGGTAACCTTCATAAGCTATGGTGGCAACAGTGGTCATCTTGAAAAATTTGCCATCTTGGATTCGTGCAGAATTTTTCAAATTAGAAATGGCTATTTTGAACTGCCTGATTTTTAGGAATAAAAATATGAAATATTTTTTAAGATATCTGTTCTTGTATAGAAGCTGTGACCTATTAAAGTGTAAGAGATTGAGCCAAAGTCTGTATACATAAATAAAAAAGCCGAACGTTGTATGGGATCATAATACGGTCTGGGTATAGGGTCTGTGGTAGAGTCTAGCTTTTAAGAGCTATTGCGACAGATCGGGCAATTTGAAACTTACTAATACAGTATTTGAGTATTATTTTTTAAAAGGGAAGAAGGGGCTTAGGGCATATTATTTTGAACTGCCGATTCTCACGAATATAAATATTAAATCTTCTCTACATCTGTACTTGTGCAGGAGTTTTTTACCTTTTGAAAAGTCTAACCGGGAGGGTAAGTCAAAGTCTGTATACATCCATAAAAAGTCGAAAGGTGTGCGGAATCATAGTGGCGTATGGGACTTGTAGGCAGGGGCGTAAACTGTAAGAGGTACAGCCGCAGCTTGGCCATCTTGAAAATCAGCACCCTGGATTTGAATATGATTTTTCGAATGAGAAGGGGCTACAAGGTGATGGCCTGTGATAGTTATGTGATTTAATCATTTAGATTATGCTGTATTCTGTGTTTAATCAGGCTTACGAATGTATTATGCATGCTTTTCAAGACCAATAGTGTCTAAAATACTGCATGTACTGTGTCTTAAAAACTAATGTAAATTTGTTCTACAAACGTTAATATAGCTTACTTTCTGTGTTTTTCCCTTTGATAAAACCATACTGATTAGGACTAAAGAACTGTTTATTTGTTAAAACAATCAATTAAACCTGTCTTTCATGCATTTCTCTATTAATCTTGGATATTACAGATAAAAGAGCAATCGGTCTGTAATGTTAATTAGGCCGTTCGAGCCTTTCTTATGAATGGGCACAACAATTAACTCTTTCAGTTTACTTGGGGCAGACACCACTGCAAAAACTAAAATTTATTAATGCTGCTATACCCTATGATATAAACGAATCCAACACTTTTTATAAGTTGTACAGAAAGAAAATCGCATCCAGTTGACTTTTTATTTTTTAAATTTTATAAGTTTTATAACTATATTGTGGGTATGGAATACTAACAGCTGGAAATAATTATATAAATAATTTTATGTGAAATGTCATACAGTTCAAGGAATACAGTACGGGGGAGTACTTAATCATTTCTGTGAGCTTCCTATTTGATTATGCATATTTATCATTACGACGTATTCATGAGAAGCAGATCAAACGTGGGAAAATTTTGAGAAGTAACGAACGTAAAACTGATGTAAAGAGTGACTATTTCTAGCCAACCCTGGTTGCTAGAGACAATAGGTTGATATTGAAATAATGTTTCAATACTACAAACTGTTAGAGAAGGGGAGGGATATTGCAATTTCTCTGATTATATTCTTAAGACTTGCCAGTCAGAGGAAACAATCTGCACAAGTGTCAGAACTGTACCGTTTGTTTCTGTCACTAGCCAATGTTAAACTTCTCTCGGATCTGTCGTAAATATACCTGTGTAAACTACCAAGTATTTTATATCCTGCAGATTTTAAGTAGGCTATATAGTTAAACGTACTTACATGGCTTAAACATAACCATACAATGCATTTGCACAGAAAAAGTTTCACCAAATTACATTACGCTTAGTTTTAGGGGTTTAAGGGTTAAAGGTGGTACCGATGGTCTAGTTTCATCGGATGAGCCAAATTCCACGAATAGTAATATCATATAAATCATTATTGTCTTTGCAGAAATGAAGTTTAATGTAAAATTTAAAATGTCTACCGATTGAATATTTCTCAAAATTCTTTGCCGCAAGATGCAATCGAAGTTATTGTTCCATTAAGTGGTATTTCGTAAATAATAGTTCACTTAAAATTGATGATATTAAAATGTCATATAATTGTTCTCAAGTCTGATTAAATATTTATTTATTCTAGGTTTTTTTGTTACTATAATTTTTAGCTATAAGGACAATTGTTAAAAAATGTCCACTAATACTAAGTCAAATCTTACGGAGAGTCATTCGCCATTATCGAACTCTATGTCTCTCATTCAAAAATGAAGCGTTAATGCAAAATGTCAATTTCTATAGGTCATACTTAGTCCCGTGTTCTTCGTGCGGGTATTATTGTCCATTTCTAATGGATAAGCTTCGTTAACGCTCAGTCAACCAGTAGCATTTTATTACAACATTATTAGATGTGAATACTAAATGTTTATCAACTTAATTTAAAATTTTCAATATTGTCAAAACACAACATGAAACTGAAGTTGATAAGTTCCTACACTTAAAATTTGTAAAAATTTCATTTATACTAAAGGGTTGTGGCGTTTGCCACTTTATTTTGTTTGGCCTTTGGGACGGACCGGGAGCTGTTTCCCTACAGCTGGTCGAGTCGTCCTGTTTTTCCTGATGGGTTTTAATCTTTTCTAGATGTTTCTGTGGATTTCTGCCTGTTTGATTGGTTCTAGTTTTTTCAGGTTTTCTAGATATCTGGAATTAGGTTTCTTGCTTCTCTTCTCTTCTGGCTTCCGTAGGGCGAGGACAACTTTGAGTTTCCTGTGGTCGGAGTCTTATAATCAAAAGCTGGCTGCCCGCTCCCCTCGACGAACCGGCACGGTGTTTTGGTGTTAATATCGTGGGCCCTACCTTCCAATCAACGTTTCACGACCTCGTTTAATATTTAGGACCCAGTCGTTCCACAATTCACTGTACGAATTTTTCGTTGCAGGGTGGTACAAAAGAACTGCCACTTTGAAATGTGTATAACTTCTATTAATTTTGAACATAATTTATATTGACAGAATCTAAAATTTAACCCAATAAATCGAAAACAGATTTTTATTCACATCTGAATTTCATTTAACATTCTCTCACATTTTCTTTTTTAGTTGCTGCTACTTCCCTACGGATGTGTGTTTAGATCGTCTTGTGATCAAAATTTGTTTGCGTACACTTTTGACTTTACAAATAAGTTATATATATAAGAATATACTATATATATATATATATATAATATAATATAAATAATAAATCTGGTGTCAGTCTATCCCGAATGTAGATTATAGATACATCCCCAAAAGGCAAAAGTCACAGGTTGACTGAATAAGCTGGCTATTGGAAGTTTCCTGAGGGTAAGATGACATGGATTTGGGAAACAATTTGTTCGAAAACGAATCTTAGTGTCGTGTGCCCGTGTGTATTGTGACGTTAACTGCTGAAAACCCATACTTGATTCCTATTGAAACTTAACCTTTGAAGACAAACATCTTCAGAGTGCAACAAAATTCAATTCAAATCACTCTTTATTTTCAATATAATTACAGTTTATCATAATTCTGGAAGATTACAATAATAAAAATACCGCCGTTATAAATAAAACTTCATATACATAATAGTTCTGAAGAAAAATTTAAAGGACGAAAAGTATGAAAAAATAGCCAAGCAAGTGGAATATACGCTTGCACGACGGCAAGGCAGCTGAAAGCTCGTAGTTATAATAGTAAAATGTAGTTAAAAAACTGTAAGTAGGAGTGAGGAGAGGACTGCGTTTTCAGAGCCGACCATCCGCTCCAGGTAGTAATCAGTCGTTTAACTGGTGGCAAACGACCTGTACAATGTATATACTACATACGAGTACTATGCGTTCGTCAGGTTTACCAGTCATCTCATTGACAGGAACTCGCACGTCAGTCCAAAAGCGGCGCCCTGGTAGACTATCTTGTGAGTGGTTCCTGACCCGAGTGCCGCCTCCCTGTGCCTATAACTTTAGACTAATACATTTATTGATTTATAATTGACCGATCAAGAGAATATCTCATCATATGTTGTAATAATGATTAACATTAACGAATAACCCCTTAAATGGAAACACAGCAAGGACCAGTTCTGGCTTGATTATACCTTCCAGTGGAACCTACCAATGGGCACAGCAAAAAACCGATATGTTACTAAATTTATGGCAACCTTGTGGATGTCCAGGAATGGTATATCACTAACCGCAAATGCTGATGATTCTGGGGTGTCAAGGTTTAAATTCGATAGATCTAGCTACTGCGGGAGATGAATGTAGGAGTTGGCGAGGTTCGTTCTTTAAGTATCAGGGTTCTTGCTAGCCTCAACAAGAGTGTGCCATCCTCTGCCTGCTTTGACGGGAGAGGCTAGGTTCAGAGTTGGCCTCCCCTTCTTTCGGGGTGGGACATGCCCTTATAGATTAGTGACCTAATTTTACCTCTGGATCTCGATCTGAACGAGGCAGCCCCTACCCCTAACCATTACCCATCCTGGGAATATCCTGTCCACATTGGGAAACAGCGCTAAGGTTCTTACAGGACTGAGTGCAATTTATAAGCTTCTTGTCGAAAGAAAAATGTTAAGAATTAATGGATTAAATTAGGGATGGTTAGAAGCCTTTATTCCACCCTATGATTCCATTACTGTAAAATAATACTGCACATATGTAAAATAAACAATTTTGAACTAATTATAATTTAAGGTTTCTCCAACTGATAAAACTCATAAAAATCATGTGTTTATAAAGTTTAAGTTTTAAAAAATAAATTGATATGCGTGTTTCCATACTAAGTGTTTTGTCAATAATTTTTATAACCCTAAGTACCTGGTCTGACCTCATGGCAGACCGGGCAATGACAGTGGTAGTTAGCCGAGTCACCGTCCGAGTCAAGCACTAATTGCAGCTTCACTTGTGTCTAACTCACAAAGAGATCCCTCAATGATAATGTTGTGGTAGAGGAAACGTTTGGTTTAGTCTGACGTTCATTTTTACGAATAATCAGTATGAAACTACATCTTAGCATTATATTTACAAAAGTGTTATCTGTGCACCACAATTCACGTTCATTTGAGTAATGATTATTTTATACTGGGTGAAACTTCAGCTCCATGTAACGTGTGCTGTAGTGAGGTCTTAACTATGCAGCGCACCTGCTAACCGATATGATCCTAGGAATTGTCTACTGGAATCGGGGGACGCCTGGCAGATTTTAAATTTATTATAGATCATGTTGTGCGAAAAACGCCGTCACCCAACGCTCTTATATTTAATCTGCGACCTAGGGACCAATTCCAACACTTGTCACATTTAAATTCGTTGCCGTAAACAGACGATACAAAGCTATTAGAAAAAGATTTACAAACTTTTATTGTTTTAAATTCAACAAATTCCTCCAGAAAGTGAAGCGCCTTTTCGCGATTTGCAAACGTTTTCCCACTGCGCCATCTCTGGACAAACTGGTTAATATGACGAGCGTTATTTAACGTAACAGGATAAACAACAATGTTTGTCGTGCGGCAAACAGTTATCCCTTACAACGTGTCTGCGAGAAACTCGTTCCTGTTAATTTTTAGGCAAACAGGATGACCAAACGAAAACAATGAATTTATTCTTTTCGTCACCCCCCCCCTCACCGGCAACGGTACACGCATGAGCCGCAAATGGTCAAAAGCGGCAGACTCGAAATTTCTTCAGCTGTTATTTGAGCAATGGTGTTATAATGGAACAACAGGGAATGTAGTGAGCTCAATTAATATTTCTTTGCCGGAAAATCTGATCTACAGTTTGACCTACAACAGATTGTTTTTTTATTAATTTTATTACAGGGCCCTAATGTAAATTATTATTTAATTACCACAGAATAAAATTGTTTAGCCTAAACCTATGTTTCATGTAAGACGTGGTAAAGTTAGTTCTTATGACTGCAATGTTTATACATTTTTTTGCGCGTGCGTTACGTTATTTGTACCGCGTTGAATAGAGGACCATAACAAAATATTGAGAAGATCTATTTATATGTTTTATGTGTTTTAATATTGTATGTGTTAAATGGAAATTATGATATACTACGTACTTTAAAATTGGGCCCAAAATATTGTGAATATTTCTAATAAAACTAGACGTCAAAATAATGGATAATTACTTAGTTACACATAATACTGGAAATTAACGAAACAAATAATACATTATTTCCTCCCCAATAAATACTCGTAGTAATTTATCTCTCACAACTTTACTATACCTAAACTTGTTTATATATGAATTTAACACAAGCATATTTTACTCTTAGGATTATAGCAGCCATTTAATGAGTATTAACTTGGTCTATAATGCTCCCATTGATAATAATCAACTATTATAAAAAAAGTAGATTTATTCATTTCTCAAAGTTATAATATCTGAAGTTTAGAAAGGAATCCCAAGAGTGAACCCTTTGTTAGATTCCCATCTCTCCGGCAGGGCCACGTCTTAATATATTTCTTGATTTCCTTCCTCTTTCCGTTCCTGATATCGCTGTCCCCAACCCGTCATCCTGCCTTAGTTCACGTATTACATATTTTAGGAAATGAATAACGTCATAACAATTTAAGTTTTAAGATTAATACCTTTAATTCACCCAAAATCATACATAAACATTTTGTGTAGGCCAGATATTTTTTTTTTTTAGTTTTGAAATTTAATAATCATCTACGTGGTTAGTGTATTGAACCGTGATGTAGATGATTGTATAATATTTTTAATTATTACCCATACTATTTTCCAAAATACATTCAATTACATGGTCTATAATATACTGAAAATTTATAAAATAACCTTTAGATTATTATAAATTTTATAATAATACACATAACAAATTAAAAACACTATAACATACTAAAAACAGATTATAACGAAGTAGCTTATTACTATAGAAGCTATCATATACTACACTAGTAACTATAACAACCGAATTTAAAATCAATTCTGAAAAATGGATTTATCTGAAAATCCAGTAAATAACCATCTAATAATAACTTTTATATTGGAGAAATAAATTGTATCTCAGTCCAATTTGTCTTACACTCCCATCAAAGCTATTATGTTATTGATAAATTATAATAATATAACATTTTACATATTAAGGCAACAACGTTGGAAAAGCAATAAAAACCTTGCACAAAACGAATCAGTTTATTAGAACCTAATTTTGTAATCCCTAATTCGACGAATAGTTTTAATTTTTCAGTGGCTGAAATATGTTAAAATATTATCATGTGGATATTAGTTGGTTTAATAATAGAATGCTTAAAACATTTCACTCTTACTGTAATTACAAAAATAAAGTTCTTTATTTTGGTCTTTATTCCCTGAAAAAACTACCATTCCATAGTGATGTGGCCTTGGTTTCCGGATAAAAACAGTTATACTGTATTATTGAATTTTAAATTTAAATACGGGGGTTTTCAAAACTGTCCATAATTAAGTAAAAGAAGATATTTTATCTAGAGAAGATAAGGTTCTCTTATACAAAAGTAACGCTCTCAACTTAGTTTATTAGATGTATATGTATATCAGGATTGTAAAGTGATGTATATATTAATACAATGTTCATATATATTAATATATAAATATTAATATACATATTATATATTACACCACACAATATCTATAATTTCAGTAAACATTAAATCGCCAAATAGTACCTGGCTCTGCCGGAAAATAATATATTTATTTATTCAGGAACATTAGTGATTTGATAAGATGAGCACATTGAGTATAACTCTGTATTATTCAAACGAAGAATCACTTTCATGGTCACTGCCTGGTAGAATTTTTGCTTAGTGACTCTATATTCTATGTTTATGTTTCTCTTGACTTTGTTGGAATCCCAGTAGATTAAAAACTATAAAAACGATGGTCCCAATAGCTTATATATTATTTTTTCGTTTACTTAAGAAACAAAAGAGCGAACAACTATTTGTTAGTGATTCCTGATTTTTGCAGAGTCTAAAAAATTCTTTGTATTAATTAAATTTTAACCTAGAGATTGTAGTTATTAACATTGGTAAGTTATCCACCTGTGAAAATACAATTAGGCCTGTAGTTGAACTAGAATCCTAATTATTACTGACTTTCTGCTTATCATCACCGACGGTCAAATGTATGAAAAAAAATAATTCAGTATCCTTCATAGTTCTTTCCTATTGTTAAATAGCTAGTTTTATACGATAGTAATCATATTCAATTCTCCCTGTCAAGTGCTCAATAAAAAGAGAAAAGGTTAGTAGTTGGTCGTGAATGGCATGCAAATATTATCTGAAGAATAGTGAATCGACCTGTGGTAATGAGATGGGCCTATTTGCGAGCTTGGGTTAAGTTCATTTCCGCCAAAGTGATAGTTACACGAGTACTTTAGATTTTTGTAAACCAACTAACATTAACCTCTCATCCTTGTGTACGATTCTTTAGATCCCATGATGTTTCTGAATAATACTATATCGGGTTAGCTAAATGGGCTGACAAGGAATTGTGGTTCTTTGTTTGAAAATTTATTTTTGACACATTAGAAGGAATGTGAAGGAAACAAGATTTTTACCGGACATTTGCTATCGTTTTCCAGTGAAACAAAAAGAAAAATTCAGTAATCACCGGGTGTAGGAATGGGTGTACCTTACAAATCCTCTTTTATTAAAAAGATGTTGTTTATAAATAACATTATTTTTTTGTCAATGGCTCAGTTGTAAGCGGGTACGGCTGTTTAATCGCCCAAGATAACCCGATCAAGCAACTACTGAGCGTGGATGGCTGCTTGGAATGGTGACCGCTGAGCGACGAAGACCCCTTGCAAGCAGCCCGCCTGCCCGGGCCATTTGTGGTGGTGGTTTGGAAGTTCAGCTTTAAGCCATTGGTCCCCAGGTTAAGTGTTAGGAGAGGGCTTCTTACCCTAGAACATCGCCTGGAAAAATAAGACATACTTTACTTTTTTTTATTTCGATTGCTAGAAATTTATCCAGGCACAACCCCATACAACATAACATCACTTTACTTATCGCTCTACGTCCATAAAATTTACTTTCGTTTCCACTTTCGAAACTTTTTCAATACGTACAACGAGTTATAATTCTTTCTTAAACTCGTAGCTACATAAATTATCTTTTCAATCCTATGGTACTATGAAATTATTAAAACAGTAATCCATGTCAAGAGAAGGTTATAAAGTGGGACGTAACCACGGTGACACGTGTAAATCTATTGTAGATGTCACATCATTACTGAAAATGTTACTAGTCGTTTATGGTACGATTAACAAATAGTATTTCAAACACCAAGCCATACGAGAAGGTATATTAAATCACATTAATGGCAAAAAGTTTCATCTCACTATCCAATTTTGTTTTAATTAGTTATAACAAAATTTCAGAAATTCGAGTATACTTTTAAAATACACCTCTTTTTACATAAAATGTATTTATAAATCATTTAACAATTATAAATGTGGTTGAAAAAATACTTTTTTCAAAAGTATTTAACAAATTTTCGTAAAAATATAAAAAGACTTTATTAATTATTAATTTAATTTATAAACGAAAAAGTTTATATTACAGTTTCAAGTTAAGCGAAAAACTAAATAATAAATTATTTATTGTATTATTGTTAATGAAATTAAAACGAACTTTACAGTAGATTTTAAACAACACCGTAATATTAAAAAATATTTGTGGTTCCTTGTTTTCACTGTGACAAGCCATTATAGAGGAGCATACTAGGCTCTATATTTCGATAGAGATTCAGGCTCTAGACTGAAAAGTAGAACCTCTTGGATAATTGTGGATTTTTATATATTGAATTCTTGAGTGACCTATTATATTAAAATATATAAAATAACTGATTACCAATAGTAACTTAAGAATCCAACATTAGCCAAGTGTCTAACTTAATCTAGGAACCTGCGCTATAAACCGCCTTATTGAGACCATTGTTATTTTATGAGAGTAGCTACAGTTTTGGCTTAGCTTACGGTTCACAGGAGGGGTATACCTCAGGCTGGTTGCTTATACCTTCCGGGTGTTAAAAAACCTACACTGGGTACAAGCAAAATCCAGCATCTGACTAAATCTGGACAATCCTTACGGACGTTCCTGGAGCGTGCAAATCACACAAACCGCAAATGTCGACGAGGGATTTGGGGGGG
>NW_025780783.1:0-47011 GCF_021130785.1 Homalodisca vitripennis
TTTTACACGCATGCTCCATGACGCACAGGCGTTGAAACTGGGTGGAAACGGAAGTGTTTTGTAGTAAAAGTGGATTGCAAAAGCCGGAAGTATATCTGAAAACGGCATGTATATTTTCGTGATCGAGGCAATACAGACTTTCAGATGCGGCGTTCGAAACTATATGTAGTCCAACAAAAGGTGTTCTTACATTGGGCAATTACTTAAATAAGAATCAGCAATACTTGTCACTTAACCTCTACTTTTAGTAACGGTAACTAAGAAAATAATCTATACCTGATATATGTCTTCTTCTGTTTTTAAAATATCATAATCTTCTTTCATATTACAAAGTACATGCTTTTACTAAAATAGCTAAATGGTGTTTTTTTTTTAATTTCATGTAAAGCAACGTATGAAAATAACAAGGAATCTGAACATAATTCTCACCGGGCAAGCAATTTTATTAAAAAACTAGGCCTTCTACGTGATGAATTTAATGTAAAATAAATAAATTATTTAGTGCATTGTGATTATAATTATAATAAATATTTCAGCCAGTTCTCATTAAAAGTTTGTTTGTTGTAAAAAATGTAATTTTATACGAGTACAGGCAAATAATAATAGGGTTTTTTGTAACTTTTTAACTATCCTATCCGGGTTGATACTGTTGTTTAAGTTACTATGCATTGAAATATCACAAAATAATGCCAAGTAAATACTTTAATATTTCATCAGCATCATTAAACTCGATCTTGCTTATTGGTAAATAAAGGTTCATCCTAAATCTCAAGTCGTTACGGCTCAGTCCTGATTTTAATGCTTTTAGAAATTGTTGTTCTTCTAAAACACAAAATAAATTGCTACCTCTGTTTAAACTATTATAGATTTTTAACTCAAAGACAGTTAACACTATTGATTAATTAAAAATCTTTACAACATAGTGTGTAATCGTGCATAACTGTCTGGTATAATTACATTTTAATAATTTTTAAAATCCCAACAGACTAAATTAAAATGTGTTTACAACAAAACTAATATTATTTTATCAACATTGTTCATATGAAAGCACACTTTAGCGGGGTACAACAGTTTACAATTATGCTCTTATAATTGTACATGTTTAACTAGTGAAATTATTTTTATCTAGTTATTTATTTAATACCTTTGTACGTCCAAAGATTATGGGAGTAACATTAAATTGTTACTATTACTGTTTTCCTGATTGAAGCTATTTTGATTGAAGTAAAGATATAATGATATTGTAGTTTTTATTTTTCATTAGTGAAGAGAATAAATGTAGGTTTTATAATTTAATAGGAAAGTCTCATAAATGCAACTAAATATTGTTTATTCTCATTAAAATAAACGCCCTACATAATATCCTCAGGAAATGAGTTGTATTTGTTATACTTGTTAGTAAACTCATCTCGTATGGAACCCTCTATTTTTCATCCGTACGTGTTTTGATGATCGTTCCAGAAAACCCTTGATTATTTGGTAATGCTCATGACACCGTGTTTGAACAAAAAGAAATAACAGAAAAAACATACTCTGAGAAGAAATTCTCTTTTAAATCGAGTCGGCATGGAAATTCAGTGATCCGCTTTCGAGCATCTCACTTTACTTGCTTCACAATCCCTTTGAGTTTGAACCTGTCTGGTTTATGCTGCTAAAGGCTTTTCAGAACGTATGTTTTTATAATTTTATATGTTTTAGGATAAATGTGTGTGTAATGAGATACACATAAATAAATTGTAAATGTTCAATATGACGTAAAAAAGCAATAGTAACTGTAAAAGCTCATGCTATCTCAACATTATAAAAGTAGGTTTTAGAAGCTTAAATAAAGATAGTTGTAGTAATGCAGCTAAAAAAATCTATACGGAATAAAAACGTTTTACACGAGATCCTCGTATAAAAACGTGCAATTAGACCTAGAGCTTAACCAAAGTAGGAACTTTAGGGCTTTCAGCTAAACTTCTTCTAGTTAATTAAAATCTCATAAATTTATTTTTGAGAGCTAAATTTTAACTGCGATACGTAGGAGAGCTAATTTTAACTGCGATACGTAGTTGAAATAGCTATTGAAAGAGTGAGAGTAAAAAGTATTGGGTTTGAAATGTAGGTACTTAACCTCAGAGCCGATGTGTCTAGTTATATAAGTTTTACACCTATTTTATGAAAATTAACATTTAGTAACAAATTTTAGTAAAAATATATCACAACTATAATGAGCTGCTGCACCGGAAGAGATCTAGAACGTCAAAATAACGAGCTCTAAACCGGACTGTTGTGTTGCATGTACGGAGTATTACCACGACTCTTGAAAGCGTGAACTCCATTACCCAACTTTAGATCACGCGAGGCAGTATCCGACACTCGGTGAGGATTTACGACTGACTCAATTTAATTAACACGTGTACAGTAAAATGTTGTTAATAAATTTATTCATTGCAAAATCTAAAGATCTCATATTATAACTAATTTTTATATTTAACACTCAGCCGCCGCAAAGTGTAAACTGGTTGATTGTTCAGCGCAGGCTCGTCCAGCAGTAGACGAATTCAGATTCCTGTCTTTGTACGTAAAACACGATACATTTTGACTTGGAGGATTAATATTTTCTTTGAAAACTCCATCTCTACAATTCCAACATTGAAAGTGAAAATGGCATTCAAAATAACATTTGTAGATTTTAAAGGATTGTATGGTTCCAAAGTTTACGAGTTTGCTCTTCTACAATATTACGTTTTAATTTAAAAATGTAATTTGTTCAATTAAGGGTTCAAAAAAATTAATGTATTTTTAACTAGATATAATTGAAGTTAAGCTAGCAGTTATTTTTAAAACTAGTTTATTTCAACCATACCATAAATATATATTATTTACGGAATTCCTTAATGTATTATAGTAATTTTAGGCATATAGAATGAGCTCTTAAACTCCATAAGTATATTTTGGATTTGAATTACATTTGACTAAAGGTTCTAACCTTACGATCTTTCCAAGGTTTTAATTTTAAACTTATAAAAGTTTTTTTTTACAGCAGATTATTAAAACTTACAAGTGTATATCAGTAACTTAAATTTCAATCCACTACCCTATTAAATACCAATTGATAGTTAAACCATCTATTAATCAACTTAGGCATATCAGATAATATTTAAAAATTACTTATTCGTCCATATATATGTATGCCATATGTGATATGAATATTCCACTCATTTGCACTCAATATGGGGCACATTCTCTATACAAATTACTAATTGTTTCTTATAATTCAGCGTTTTATTACGTTTATGCATATTTTACATGCATGATTGATGGTATTATACATCATTTAGTTACAAAGTACGATTGTTTAAAAGAGAATTCGTAGTAATGCTCTGGTTAAATGATAAGATATTTCTTTGCATTTATTTAATTTATCATCCTATAATATATGTCAACAAGATATAAACACGTGTTTGTCCAAAAGCCGTGACCCATCTTTATCATTTTTAAACCCTTTAACAAGCTCAGAGAGAATTAATCAAATAACTGAATTATAGTAGTTTTATCTCGCATCGTAATTATATTGAACCTTACGTTTAAGAGACACAAAAATCTTACACGGGTTTTCTACCTATGACCTATGTCATGACTAACCTACATAGTCTACATAATGTATACTATTATATGTAGTTCTATTCTTTTGGTTTGTTTATAAAATTATCTTAAATTACTACAAGAAGTCCGTATAAGAATTGTTCTTATTTTAGATTGTTTTTTGGTTTACAAAAAAAATCCAAACTTTTTATACTTTAACGTATTTAAAAATGTACACAGTTTACAAGAAAAAATTAAACTTTTTGAATGCCTAATAATTGTTTCTTTAAATTGAGACATCATTTAATAAATAACTTTATATAATAATATCTTCTAGTATAAAGAACGATTTTAAAATCTAAGGGCCGTAGCATTGTTAAGATGAGTTAAAACTGCTGTTTTTTTTATTTTTTTTATTAATGTAATACAATTAAAAAGGACTGTCTACTTACACCTGCTTACATTAAGGTTGGCAGAAACTGTCCTGCCTTGATTGTTGCAAGTGAATTCTGTGTATCTATTTTATTGTATTTTTTCAACGTTAAATGAAAGTTTAACTCTTAATTAAGTAGTCTGTGTATTTTGATTAGTTCGTCAGTGTCAGTGAAGCATGTAAATTGACTGGACTTGTAATATTGTAAGTACGACGCTGATTTTTATAACGACGCTAACCCTTACTGCCTGGCAGTTGATGGTTGATATTTGACAATTGGAGCGGACGGTCGTGTTCATGTGCAGACGACGCGCTGTCTATTGGCTGTGCCCGCGCACGCGCTCTGGACTCGGCAGGCTTGCAACCTTGATAACTTTCTAGACTCTGCTCACTGCCAGTGAAACTAAACACTGCCCGCTTTGCGGATTTAACTAGCGCCTGCATTTTTAGTGGATACCTTGTGCATGCACTGGTGTGTCAAGTTTGCATTGCATGAATTGAAGGCTTTGTTATTGCTATAATATATTATAATTATTATTTGGTTTTGTGCATTTGCATGCTGACTCAGTATGGTTAGTGACTCCTCGTGCAAAATCCACTGTGGTAATGCCTTTAACAGAAAAAAAATTCTCCAAGACACAAAAAAATATGGACGAATCGTCAGAAAGTCTTATAATGTCATTAATGTAACAGACTTAAATAAACTTGTAGCTAATCACTCAGGTGTTAATTTTTTAGCGACCTTGAAGTGAACATAGCCTGTTTGGTTAAAAGCCTTAGATGAATCCTTGGCGTCCTCTAAAGAACTTGAGATTGCAAATAGTGAACTTCAACTGGAAAAAATTGCCCTAGAAGCTAGGATCGAGCAGGAAAGTTCAGAAAAGGCGCCTTGACTTAAATGAATCTTTTTAATGCTCAAGACAGTTTATTACAAGAAAAGGACAATATTATAAAGGAAAATTCTGAGTTGTCTTGTAAACTAGTTATGATTAAGACTAATTTAAAACTATTGACAGAGGAATGTAGTTCTCTAAAACTGTTGGTATCAGACAAAGACACTGTTATTTCTGGTCTTAACAACAATTTGAATGCATGTAATAAGCGTAACTCAGATTTACTTAGTACTATAAGTGGACTAAAATCCAAGGTTCACGAACTAGATAGTAAGTCATGGAACAGCAACAGGTGGGTTGGATGACAAAATTCTTGACTCCTATTTTGACACATTTTTCTGAAAGTGTTAATAAAACTCTCATTTAGAAAAAACTCTGTTTATTGGTCCCACTATCTCTCAACTGATAAAGCATGGTAGTGATGGGGAGGTGGCTGCCACCTTGAATGATCTTGCTTTTGCTTCTTCAGACTACGCTTTTTTATGTGTTAGCGACAACCCTGCAGTTTCTGAAAGAGGACACAGGTAGTCATTGGACCTTATTGTTTGTGGACATTGGCTCAAAGGCAGTCTTTCATTTTGACTCTCTAACCGGTTGCTAATGGTAGGCATGCCAGATTAGTTTGCTGGGAGATTTGATTTTTAGTTTCACTGAAGTAGACTGTGCCCAGCAGAAAAACAATTTTGAGTGTGGGCTTAATGTCTTAGTCAATTGCAAACTGGTAAAATGAAGGTTACTGTAAAGGGAATGCACCAGCTAGTATGGCTTTCTTGGAGTGGTACCAGGGGCTTCATGCTCCACCTTGTTCCAGCAGTCAGCCTGTGGTGCACAACAAAGCACAACTGAGGTTCCTTGTAGCGACTCTAAAGTTGCACGAACAATTGTACATATTAGTAATAGTAATAGTGATAAGGATTTTGATGTATCTAATAGTATTAAGTGTCATGTTGCACCAATGAAACCTTTTGAAAAATGGGAAAATGTAAATAGTAAAATTAAGCGTTTGAAACAAATCCAAAAAAACTGTTTATTCATTCCAAAACAAAACTACAGTTAGTTGTTCAAATCGCTTTCAAGCTCTTGAAGAGACTAGTAGCTGTGTAAATGATGCAGTTATATGTAATGCATCAGGGAAATGGCAAAGTAAGTTATGCAAACGTTCAACAAACAGACCTAGATCTAATGTAAATATATCAGGTCAAAGGGACTCAAGGGAAGCCAAGGAAACCCGTTCTCACAGCAATGTGTTGCATTCAAATGTTAGAGGAAGGGTTTCTAATGGCAAAAGCGGTCCAAAGTGTCTGAAGCAGTCTTTGAATGAACCACAGACAAGTTCGATGTTGAATGTCTTGTTAAATTGGAGACTCACTCTTGCGTCAACTCTGGAAATCGAGTGGAAAAAAGCGGAGCTGTCGTAGACGTAAACCCGGGGGCAAACATTTGTCACATTAAGGACAAACTAAAAAGCAATTATGAATCTGCCCAGCCGGACATAATAATACCTTCTTATTGGTACTAAACAATCTTGTCCGTGGTTACAACGGTGGTCCTGGATATAACGGGGGTTGGGGGAAGCGGGAGGCGCTTCACAGTATGGCTGACTTGTTGAGTACGGCAAAGAAGATCTTCCCAAACTCTGTTATAGTTGTAAATAGTGTTCTCACAAGGCAGGATATAAGTAAGGAAGCTCTTTTTTCATTTTAATGAACAATTAATGTTAATGTGTAACAACTTTAGCGCTGAATTTCTTGATACCACTGACGTAATACGGCATTATCATCTTGCACGAGACGGGACACATTTGAACCGAAAGGGTAATGAGTGGTTTGGAAATCTTATTTTTCATTCATTGAGAATAATTAATGAGGCTGTGTCAAATGCTATGTGCCCCAGTTTTCCAGGTTTCTGAGGAATCAACTGTTGTGAGGCCCATGTTCCAAGGCGCTGGGAGAGTCAAGTGTCGTTTGTCCTACTCTCGGGGTGACAGAGGAACCAAATGTGAGTCCTAGGCTTCAGTTGTCGGAGGAGTCAAATGCCAATGGCCCTGGTCCTCAGTTAGCGCAGTTGCTAAATTTATCGAGTTGTTCTTCAATTCATAATAAGTCGGGAAACGAGATCAACGTATTGCCGGAAGTTGTAGGGTAGCACATGTGAATTTTAGATCACTGAATACTGGATTTGAGGAGCTGTTGTTCTGTTATAGGAGATTTCCAGTTTGACTTGATTGGAGTCACAGAATCTTGGCTCACTCCAGATATTCCATCACAAGTTTTTAATGTGCCCTCATATTCACTTGTTCGTTGCGACAGACCTGTGGAGCTGGAAAGGAGTGGGAGGTGGCGTTGCTCTGTATGTTAAGGACGAGATTAGGTTTGTTCGTCTTCATCTTCTCAATGTTGATAGTCCGTATTGAGTACATCTGCGGGCGTCCGCCAACCTAAGGGGATATAAGTTGCTTGTCTGCAATCGCTTATAGGCCTCCCGATGTTCCCTATTCCATCCTAAGCTCCTTAATACAAGCTTTATTCATTGACGAGTCGCCGAAAGTGGACACTGCGATTTTACTCGGCGACCTGAATGTTAATCTGTTAGAACAAGAAAGGACAGATGTGAGATATTTTAAAAGAATTCTTCAGTCAATTGGGCTTGTACAGATCATTCAAGAACCTACACGTATCACTGAGAGTACATCTTCTCTCATAGATGTCATTGTTGTGGACAAAACTGAGGATCCTTGAGGTTGGACTAATTGATACTTGTAAATATTCTCAATCATAAAGGAAAGGGTATAAACTGACCACAAACTTACTTTCTGTGATGTGCCAATTGGAAAAACCAAAAGCAAAGGCAAAGTTCATCTCGTATAGAAATTTTAGGAAATTTCGACAGCGAGAAATTTATAAAGGTCGCTTCAAATATACCTTGGGATGCTGTAGTCATGCACCATGACGTGGATGATATTAACAATATATTAACAGCTAACATACTCCATGTCTTTGATGAATGTGCGCCTATGGTAAGGAAAAGGCTTACAAAAAAAGAAATCTCCTTGGAGGGACTTACATGTTGAACACTTGACCACGAAGAAAGAAACAAACTCCAGAAATGATTATCTCTCTTTCAAAACTCCTACCTCTAGGAAACGCTTACTGCAAGGCTCGTAATGAACTAAATGTGGCGATAAGAGCAGCGAAGAAAAAGTATTTTAGAGATAATTTAGATATGAAAAATCCTAAAAAATTCTGGGATACATTGAAAGCTGGTGGTGTCATCGGTCCACAAGAAGTAAAGAATCATTCTTTTGGGCCTGAAGATTTGAATAACTACTTTTCATCTATGGGTGGTAGCATGAAAGTAAGCACAGATAAACTCGAATTTTTCAAGAGTAATACATGCAGAGGAATAAGTTCTCCCTTTAGTTTCTCACCTGTGTCAGAAGGTAAAGTCAAGGAGTTGATGAATGGCGTGACAAGTGCCGCATTTGGCGTTGATGGAATCTCTATAAATATGGTTCGTGGTCTTGGTCCTTATTGCATTGGTGCTATTACTCACCTGATTAATGTGTCGTTGAGAACTGGCACTTTTCCAACAGGCTGGAAGCAGAGCATTGTTATTCCTCTTCCAAAAACCCAGAATCCTTCTTCAACCTCAAATTTCCCGGCCAATATCAATCCTACCTGTCATCTCCAAAATTTTGGAAAAAAGTCGTTTCAGAACAGTTAGTTTCGTTTTTATGGAGCATGAGGGATTGCTGCCGGAGTCTCAGTTAGGTTTTCGGCAAGGGTTTTAGCACTTGTTCAGCCCTACTCAATGTGGCTGATGATATACTTTCAGCTAAAGATAAGGGTTTGGAGAGCTTGATGACTGCGCTGGATTTCTCGCAGGCCTTTGACTCGGTAAACTTTGGGTTGCTCCTGGCAAAGCTACAGTTTTATAGATTTAGTGAAGCTTCAGTTGGATGGTTCTCATCGTATTTGTCTGGACGAACTCAGCGAACTAAGGTCAACGGGCAGCTGTCATCTGCTCTTCCTAGATCTGTTGGAGTTCCCCAGGGCAGCTGCCTGGGACCGATTCTCTTCCTTTTATACACCGCAGACTTGAAGGATCAGTTGAGACACTGCTTATTGAATTCTTATGCTGACGATTCGCAGCTGTTGTTGTCTTTCCGCCCATCTGAGATAGCCGAAGCGGTTCAAAAAGTCAATAATGACTTAGACAGAGTTAAGATATGGTCTGATGATCATGGCCTTCTACTGAACTCTGATAAATGTTCTTTTTTGCATCTAAATAGCTCGTCTTTGAATGGTCAGTTGAGAGGTAGTGGTGTAAATAATAGAATATTCGTTAACGGTAGGGTTTTGACTGCATGCAGTACTCTAAGGATTCTTGGTGTCACTTTTGACTCCCAACTCGATTTTTCTTACCATGTAGAATCCATATGCAAAAGTGTTATATTCAAACTGAAGTGTCTGTCTAAGCTGTGTACAATTTTGCCGGTTGCTTCAAAATTATAAATCGTCAGATCAGTTTATTTTCCCTTCAATAAATTATGCTCTTCCAACTTTTGCTAGTTGCTTAAGCAGAGAGAATGTGATGGTTCTTACCCGTCTGCAGAATAGGGCTCTAAGATTTGTTTACGGACTAAAAAAAATTTGATCATATCAGCGAACATAGATTAAGTGCTAAGGTACTATCAGTAACAGATTACTATAATCTGCAGACGGTCAAGCTGGTGCACAAAACTATTCAGACGGGAAAACCTGAATATCTAAGAAAAAAACTGGTTTTTAGACATGAAGTCAATAAGCGCAGTACTCGACAGGATGGCCTACTGCACCTGCCAAGGACAAGATTGGAGACGGGGAAAAAAAGCGTTTAGATATTTTGGACCTGCTAAGTACAATGCTTTGCCCTCTGAGTTGAAAAATCTCAGCCTTGTTAGGTTTAAAAAAAGTGTTTTAAAATGTTTGTCTAGGTAAATTTTAGTTATTTTGATTTGTAAATGTATTAAATTTTCTAATTTTAATATCCTGAATTTGTATATTTAACAGGAGTTGTCATGAAAAGCAAAGTTGCAACTTTGATGAACGCTTGCCAAATAAAGACATTATTTATTTATTTATTTTATTAAAACATCACGAATATGTTTTTTTTCTTATTAAAGGCTAAGCCAATTAAATAAATAATACAATTGTAAATTCTGTTGTAAAAAAACTATATTAGACGATATTAAACAGAAAAAATAATTATATTGAACTGTCTTAAAATATTCATTGAGCTGTGGTAAATAAAAGAGTAACTACCCAACCAGAGTCATAATGGTCAGTGTTGTATCGATTTATGGTCAGTTTAAATGCAGCCTGGAGCTCGATCCATAAACAATGCTCATAGCCAGCCCACAGCTCTTCATTGGTATTTTGCTTATATCAGTCTATTGTCAGTTTGTCTGCTTATAACTGCGAGTCTGTTGTCCAGGAGAATAATGACTACAGTTATCTTTAATGCTGTCCTTGATTACTACTCTGCTCGCAAGCGACAATCAAACAAACATTTACAGAATAAGATATGATACTAAACTTCAATGATAACATGACAATCTATAACTACATTAACTCTTGTGTATAATGTAAAGCTTAAGCACAAATAGTGGTTTCATGTGAGCGAACTCCACCTATACAATTTTAATATGGTAACATGAAACATTTTGATAATATTTAAAGATAAAATATAACGTGCATGATATCATAGAAAAGTGTAGTGTAAAAAACTAAATTATGAACATAAACTTACCTTTTGGTTTCTGTTGATAGTATTTCATTGATAAAAAATATACAATAAAATATTAGAAAATTCATAGATAAAAATATAGTTCTATGTTTTAAATTTTCATATTTAGAATAAATAAAATTAATAGTGAACTTTGAAATTAATTACAGTTTTGATACAAATATTAATACATATTTGAGTAATATCTCATACCATAAGCAAACGTACTATATTAAAAATCACTTGGTCGTAATCTACATATCAATTACACTGTGCAGCATTTAAAAACTGTTTAAGAAATAATTTATCTCTAAAATTGAACATGTATAATGTATAACGTGTTTTCGTATGAAAGTTTTAAATTCAGTGTTTATGCTATAAATGTAAATTAAGACCTCTTAGAGATTTAACTGTCGATAACGGATTCGGTATGTTATTAATATTCTCAATTAATCCACCAAATTTTATAACGTAATAGAGATGCTTTAGTATAATTAAATATTGTGTAAAATCACCAATATTTTAAATCTAGATTTTAAAAAAATTCACAAATTAACATATTATTTGCGAAATTTTAGTTAAACCTGTTAAACAAATGCCGGAAGTAATTTGCAAGTTTTCTATATCCGAGTTACCGTCCAAATGATTTACATACCATTAAAATGCAAACAGTGAAAACGCCTACTGTCAACCATCTCTGAAACTTAAACAAACCTAATTATCTTATCCTTATGTGTCGCGTCAATTCCCTGTTTCAACTCTATCTTATTAGGATCGAATCTTGTTATTGTCTTATAATCTTTTTCTTTTAAATTAATACGTCATTTACTTTAATTGAAAGTATTTGCTGCGAGCTTGTGTTGCCTAATTATTGGTCGTCTTTTGATTTTGACATCAACGTAACCTCAATGATTATATTTATACTAGATCTTATTGTAAAGCTCCTGCATGTATGAGGAGACAATTATTATATTAAAAATCGATTAAAAGAATATGTTTATAAACATAATGGCAATAACAAATTTTATTACTCTTACAATATGTGAAGAATTAATTAGTAATTAACTATTTGCATAAGCCTTCAAAACAAAGCTATTGAAGGTATATCGACCACGATTTTGTGTTGGAGAAACAGAAAACTGTTTTTAATGCCCAGATGCAATCTAGTACAAGATGTTTTCAAAGTAGACAAGTAAATGTTAATACAGTAATAAACTTTCTATAAATGTATTTTATAGTACTGAACAAGGTGAAGAGATCTTTTCTTACTTGAGTTAATTCAATAATATTTGGCCATGATACTTCAAGATACCGGCCATGAAGTCAGGAAAATTATAAAATTCGTTGATCACTATCTGAGTATTTATAGACACATAGAGTAGTTATTTAGGGCATTTTATAAAACTTGACCAACAAATAAATTGCTAAAGCTAAGGGTATGAAGTTTTTTTTATTTATATTGTTATAACAAATGAAGAAGAAACGATACGTTTTATTAAACTTTGAGTTAATGAAGTAACATTTAATAGTAAAGTGCTTATAATATAAAATGGTTCTAGTTTAATTTATATTAAATTTATGTACTTGGGTCTTCATATAACAAGAAACAGAAGACTATAAAAACTCGTATCTTAAAATGCGGTTACTATATGTTATATCACGTTAATTAATAGAAAAATATTATAATATAGCTTTAAAATTTTTACTGTCTTGTATATTCCAAAGGGCTGTATACAAATATACGTATATATTTAAGTTGTACAGGAATTACTTCAACCGAAAACAGAGTGAACCACTTTAAATTAAATGTTA
The DNA here is from genome assembly GCF_021130785.1 of Homalodisca vitripennis. Classification (NCBI taxonomy): domain Eukaryota; kingdom Metazoa; phylum Arthropoda; class Insecta; order Hemiptera; family Cicadellidae; genus Homalodisca; species Homalodisca vitripennis. The sequence continues at coordinate 12,475 of NW_025780783.1, forward strand.
ACTATAAGAAGGTTACATATCCGAATTTCAAAAGAATAACATATATGATATGTAAAAAATAAGAGCAATTTATAAAAAGACAGAAACCATTTTCGTGTTTTAACAAATATATGAACGATATAAATTTAAATACACATAGTCATGAAATAATAGGGACGAGAGTAAAACCAATTTAGTGAATCAGATTACACTGAACCAATACCGCTGTTGATCTGAGAGCGCTATGTAATAGCATTACACGTGATTTCTGTTGTCTTTTATTTAATAGAAGTTTATCCTCCACTGATTGTAAGCCAACATTTATTTTTATTGCTTCTTGTTAATTTAAGGAACAGAATGCAACCCTTAATTCTATTAAATATTTAATGCTTTTATTAAAATGAATGACGTGTTTCTCTTGATAAAATAGGGAAATTAAAAGTCAATATACATAATTTATTTCAAATAAATCCGAAATTAGTTTGCCAAACCCTTCTTGCAAGTCTATCAGTTATAAAATTATTGATATTTAAAATATTTTGGTTACATTTTCCGTAACTCGTATTTTACTATAGTTTAGCTACATCAAATTTGAAACATTTAACATTAGGTGTGATGAGAATAACTTCATACTAATCTAGTATATTGATATCCTTTAATGAAAATAAAAAGTCAATGGGTAAGGTTAATTATTAAACCAGTTAATATACTATCTGATAAAAGAAAATTTTATATGCAAGTTTAACTAGTTATAGGTAGGCTGAATCAATTAATAGTTGTATATAAGCTATGAAAATTTTGAAATAGCAAATAATGTTTATTTTGAGATTCAAGTTTCCTATAATATTGATGATTCCCAAGTTTTTTAAACATGCATCTCATATTTTTGTATTATGCATAGTATAAGATATGGCTATTAAATAGATTCATATTAAAATTACAAATCTTAACATTATTGTTTAATAATCATTCTATGCACAACGTAAGAATTTATGAAGAAATATGTGGATATAATACCTCATTGCATTATATTCGTTATTTTGTTTATTATATTTACATATTAATTTTATTGCTCTCTTTTTTCATAATCTTTTGATCAGCACTGTTTAACATATATCAAGACTGTCTATTAGTTTTATGTCACGTTTGATGTAGAACATGACTATTTACTTTGGTAGGTTTTGCACGAAGCTTTGTTTTAAATAAGCAATTATGGAGTTATATTTTGGTGTGTGTCATTCCGTAAGATTTACTGAGCGTTAAAATATATTTACAATGGTCTTTTGGGTAATCATGATGGCAACGAGAATATTTCGGAATAAACCAATGTGTATTGAAACTGAGGACAACCATATGGCATTTTTAAATGTGTGATATACTAACATGCCATTAACCTAAGAAATGAACATTAAACGTACAGCTGTACTTGTAATTATATTTTTGCTATCAAAAATGCACGTTATTGAAGGCCACGCAGAAAACGCCGCGCTGTTATTGGGGGTGATCCTTTTTATTGTGCTGGCCCTAAATCGCTACGGTAGAACAACTTTGCTAACAAAACTCAAAGATACGGTTATTGTTTAAATTGCATCATATACAATAAATTAGACTTACTTAATATTAACTTCAACTTCGAACTTGATTCACTTTCTAAAGATTTTAAAATCAGTATGTTTAATTGCTCTATAAGAATCCGTAAACGTATAAATTATAAATTATTTTTAAAATAATATATTTAATTTCCATGTGTTCTTTGGATTCTTTGGTGTTGACTATAGCTATACTGCATATACAGATTAATAGAGTTTCTAGAACAGTATTTTGGGCTACACTGTGAGCAAATACCACACAAATAATTACTAATAAGACAAAACCAGTGGAAACTAATAAGAAAAAAATAATTGAAAATTATCATTGTTTGTATTAGAAAGGAAGGTATAGATAGATAGACTCAATCAGCAGCCAATGGCTCTATATAAAAGCTATGAAAGAACATTTTATATAGAATTGTGAGACACAAGCTCAGAAACTACTTTAAAAAGGTTTATTTAGATGGTTTAGGTTAGTTTCTAGTAATTTTATTCTTCACTATATTTCCTTGTGGTTGATGACGACGTTTAGTTCACCTGCAGTGGCACGATGTTTTAAAGGGAAAACTCCTCTGAAGTAAACTCATTAGAAAACTAAATGTAATGTCTTAGACACGCTTAGGGTATACGTGTATCTTTATCTGTATATATCATCATATAGAGAAGATCATCTAACGAGTGCCCTGGTAAAAGTCACGTTCTTACGATACTTGAAAAAATTAAATTCGGATGAAGATGGAGGTTGTGTAAAGAATTACAAGCAAACAAAAACCTATTAGATCTATGATTAAAAATTAAAGATGGTAAGGGAACGAGGATAGAGATATCTCGCAATGAACAAACCAAGAAATATTTAAATTAAATATATTTTTAATTTATTAACGGAATAAAGAATGATTCCGCCTTATATTAGAAAAAAGTTTCAAACTCTCAAAATTTATGTTTAACGTGCTTACTTTACTTTACAGCATTCGTAATAGAACACATTGAAACGTTTTTAGAGCTATAGAATCTATAAAAAAGCAGTAAGTACTTAGAGAAAAATAACAAAACCGAAACTTATATAGTAACTAGTTTATCAGATATAAGTTTTAAGTTAAATAAAAAATCCTCTGCCATCTTTTTTGGCTTGCTTATTGATATCAAAGTACAGCCATAAGAAGAGAGAACATGTTATTTAGCGAAGTTATTAATTAGATTTTATGTTTATTTATAACTACATAAGTGCAGAGTTACAATGGATTTAGTGTGTGAGGAACAGGTTTGCGATGAGCCATTATTACCATCATGAGACTATCTGCCATGATAAACGGTAAATACTCGTAATAATGGTGGAGCTTGTAGTGGAACTTTACCTAGCAAACGTTCGGGAAGATTTTTAAAGATGATGTATTTTTAGGTTTATCAATACAAAAAAACTATTTTTTTTTTAAATTAAATTTTTAACCTGCCAGCTTGTTAATGGACACCCACTTCGAAATGTATGTAATTGTAGTAATAAAAACTAGAGATATGCAAAAATTTCACCTCACCCTTCTTAAGAATGATTACGTTTCTGACGACAGAAAACTGTTAGTGAGGTCTTATTTTTGCCTTATATAATACAAAATCTCTAGTACTATTAAGTGTTCAGAAATATTACACAATACATTTAAGGATAAACTACTGGGGTTTATCGAGCAAAGACTGTTTTCAATTCATTCGCGTAACTTGGTCGCTGTTGTGTGGGGCTATACAGGTAGCCTACTACTGCCTTGTAAGTGTTTAACAAAAGTTTATATAATGCTCTGTCTACGTTGTATGGTAATGCCTAAGCAGAAATGGAATTAAGTGTCACTTGATTGTTTTTAATTGTTCTATCTTAAAGGTGATTTAAAGGACTAACCGGATATTTGACATAAGATTCTATGCTTGCACCTGTGAAATGCTTCAAATAATATAATTCTCGTAACAAGAGACTAAAACTGGGGCTTTCTCATGCGATACATCAATAAGAATCACATGATACATCATCAGCACAGTAATTTCTGAGTAGACGCGGCACAGTAGTTGTTCGATCAATTCATGATGAGATACAGTAACTGGCCTGGGTGAGTGACTGTTTGACTCTGAAACCGAGAAGGTCGAGATCATCCTCAAACACATGCAGGTGGAACACCGTCATCAAGTTCCGAGTAGCGAAATATAGTGAGTTTACATCAAAAATTTACCTTAAGAAACAGGTTTAAGACGGTAATAGGCAGTCAAGACGGCATGACGTTACTTGATGAGAAATAGTGACTAACCTGATCCGAGCAAGCTGCCTATGTAGATCACGCATTTCTTGTTCTTTTTCGTTTGAGAGATAATCTGCCGATAGAGTGTGTTTAGTAGGAACTTTACCACTATCAAACTAACCACTTGAAGGAGTGATGGAATAATAGTGAGTTAAAGTATTCTTGACCAGAGGTATAAATTTCCGAGATTACCTGTTTAAAATGAGTAAAACTGAATAGTCACAGTGTCTTTACGGAGGCTCGTAGCATGTCAAAGTTAACCGAACCAGTTTCTTTTTATATTTTATAAATATTATATATTTATAAAAAATGCAATGCCAGGACGCAGAAATGATAAATACATTCAGATACACATTATATTTATTCCTAATTTTCTTGTTGATGGAAATAGAAAGTGACGGATGTAAAGTCATAGGCAACCACATTCTTAAGAATTATCCCTTTCAACAGTTAAATATTTCCTATATAATATTTTTCAACACCACCATTTATAGAATTAGATACTCTCATAATATAATCGTTTAGGAATCTTTTTATGGAATTTTTTTAAATGTTTAAATAGACTTGTTTATTTTTGGATTATTTCAAGTTTTAATACAAAACATTACGTTTGATATAATACTGTTTACAAAAACTTTTGCTGCCCTTATAGGTTATTGTGTGTATAGTTTAATATAATCACAATGCTTGCTATCTAACCAGTCCATTAGGTTATTAGGCCCAAGCTTCCGATACAGGAGCAAAATTTGGGTTTACGTAAAACAAGCTGATAAGTAGCATAATAACCATGCCTGATTCACTTGTAATGATCTCATTTTACAGACAAGTTAATATAATATTATTGAAACTATCTAAAATGGTTTTTTGTCGTAAATTGTAGCTTTCTTGGGTACACTAAAGTTGAATTAAAATATTTAAATCTTATATAAAGTATCATAATTATATGCATAACAGCCACTTATACTATTTTTGAAGTGAAAACTTCTTTAGGCGCGTTGAGCGTTTTTTGGTAGAGGGTAAAATCCTCGGTTTCGCGTCACCGACATGCTAATGATACTAACCTGCATGAAAAAGTCAGTCTCGCTGTGTTTTTTAACCGTAGACTTGGCCGCGGACTACTAACCTGCATGAAAAAGTCAGTCTCGCTGTGTTTAAAACTGTCCCGGCGGAGTATGAAAACAGACTGCGAAAATCAGTGACCTTTTACGGCTTCCTCTCGCGATTTAAAAGTGAAGCCAATGTCGTACAATTCTGTAAGGCGTCAAATTAAAGCTCTTAATATTGGCAATATATTGGTTACATTTTTAAATATTAAAAAAATTTCGAAATAATTTTGATTATTGTTTACATTTTACATAGCGTTTACAATGACAAGAAAAAAGTAGTAAGCGAGGATTTTTTTTATTTTTTGGTCAGACAAAATTTGTCAGCGAGAAAGTTGTGTGAAAATAGATGAATATTTTTTTTGTAATTTATCATTTTTTTATTGGAAGTTTAGTTTAGCCTGTAGTAGCGTATGAAGTGATGAGTGAACGTTTCTGCCGGAACTGTAGTTGGCGCATTGGCTCACTGATACCGTATTAACTCAATAAATTAGTTTATTGTGCAATAAAAATACCTTTACGAAAGAACCAAGTTAATTTAACTAATTTATTAGTTTTAAAAATATTGTGGGTTTAATTGTTATTGGAATTATATACTTTATTCGTAAGTAAAGTTAAATTGACCACGTGGGAAGTTCAAAAGTGAGTATGAAACATATTAAATATTTTTATACAGATAAATGAATAATGAAAACAACGAATATATTTTTAAACATTTTTAATATTTGTACGAATATTTGTATTTAAAATTTAGCATTATTCATTTTAATTATGTTTTTAATATTTAACCTCTTCATCATGAAATGAGTATTATTACGGTATAAGATTTATCTTACTAGCGTGGTAAAATAGATTTCTAGTTATTTGATAATATTTTTTTCATGGATTTTAAAATTGGAAAATTAAAAACGCGTCACATTTACAATTACAGATGTACTGCTACTATAACGTATTGTTAATTTACTCTCAACTTAATAGTTCCGTTTTCACTTCTATCGGCAGTCCCACGACTGCTACTGTTTTTTTTTAGATTGATTCTTCAGTCAGCCTGAGTTCAGAAGATTTATGAGAAATGTTACTGTTTCCACTTCTTTGTAATATATTGTGGTTCTAGAATGTACTAGCAGTACTACCATAGCAGTACTAGAATGTTCTTTGTACGATGCAGAGGTATTTAGTTAAAAATGTACAAACAACACTGTAACGTTTCGCAATCATAGGCCTTATCTGCACTCGGAAACGGGACTGATCACCCTGTTTAGAATTAATCAGTTGCGGTGCGCGCCCGTAATTGTCCGACACCGTAAGGTAATGATTAGCGAAAATGGTCAGATATTGCCGCTCTCCACTTACCGGCGAATCTAAAAATCCGTAGATTGACCCAGTAGCCAAGCTTGACCTAGATGGCGCTATTATCAGCCGTGATGTACGTAACAGTAGTTAACGAGCAAGGACCACGTTGTGAAGAAAAGTTGAAGTTCGAGGATCATCGTTTGCCACCCTCAGGTCTTCTCGTCGTCTTGTAATTATTTCGAGGATTTTCTTGGACTCTGAGGTAAGAACAGTGCAATATATAAATTTCTGCTACATCTAAGGAATCAATTATCCCGAGAGTTATCTTGCAATCAACCGATTAACATGATGTCAAACTTCATTACATTCAGGACTAAGGCCGGCTGGTATAGGAAAATTAATTTATGTTCAATCTTATGTATTACAAATTTAGAGATTTCAAATCATTGTTACCAAGTAAACTATATTTATTAATCGTAATTTTTATCCTATAAGAATGGTCCTGTTCAAATTAATTAACGCTGAACCAATTTGTTTGATGTGTAACCTATCAATACTTGTTACTTGTTAAAAGTTATTTTACTATTTATTCAGGCTATTTCTAGTTTCTACTATTTATATAACGTACAATCATATTATTTACAAATGAATGTCTCCCTGCATGTATATTGAATCTTGGATACTTGTCATAAAATATGTTTATCTCAAAACCCTGCCATTACTTGGTGTACGTTGATATGTACGATAACTCAGTAGCTTAATATGATTTATTCTTGTTTGAAATTAAAATCACTATTCAATTCACTCACTTTTCAAGGTGATTGTGGCCTACTCAATTGGCTGAAACTATTAATTGGCTTGAGAATGGCATTCCACTTATTACTAGTAATAGCCAATTTTATTATTAACTTTACTTATATTATGTAAATAAACCTGTTTCACAATGTTCAATATATTACTGTTTCACGTTTAAGTGTCCTTGGCACGGTGCTTTAAAGCCTTACCAATGTAGTACCTGCATTATTTCTGGCAAACAAATTATGTTATTACTGAATTCAGGATTAATTGTTATCCTTAAATGGTATAGTTTAATTAGGAATGAGGAATTAATGTTTAAGGGTTCTGGTCGACGACACAAGTTTGGCTGTGACGTGTTCCCTTGCATCCCGGTCGGCCCGGCATCGTCTCCACACCTGGATGACCTGGACACGCCATTATCGCCCAGGACGGACCTTATCAGACTTCAACCGATAAGTCTAACTCTTAATTACAACTTTCGACCGTATCGGTGACCACTATACATTTGTGTGGGACACAGAAACAGACTCAGTATTTGCCACTTTAAGAGTGAAGTTATATGAACTAAGCTGAATAGTATATTGGCTGTTTCCATAGTCTATAATATTGTCGTTTTAAACATGTATTAATAATTGTTCTATTTATTCTCTGTTAAGATATATGTGTCCTATTTATTATTTTTCGGTGGCCACCGCTAATTATCTCTGTATTGGCTAGATTTATTTTGCTCGAGCAAACTAGTACATCCTATCATTTAACATAGTTAGAGCCTATTTGTTTGAAAAGTATATTTATTTATAGCTTCATTATTAGGGTATAGCTCTGTTTTGCTTGAGCGAACTGTTCTCATTAATTTAGCAAGGTTTACTTTTATTTTGCAGGATTAATAGATATATATTGTGAATGTTTATTAGGGCATGAACCCCTGATGCATGTGATTTCTTTTGTGTGTATTTATTGAGTGGCTTTTACTTTCTATTGCCTTGGCATTAAATTAAGCTCAAATTATCGAAACAGGTGCCTCATTGATTAATCCTCTCTGCTCGTTCAGTTACCAGAATTGTGTTGACTTGCACCACAGATTGTAGATATTAACATTCGATCATTTTAATCCAAGCAACCGATATTATTAATAATCTGTCAATGTTAATGAAGAGCCGAGACTAGTTGTGTACTGGGTAGTTTAACTTTAGTATTGATTATAAGTTATACAGTAAGTAGGGTCCATGGGGTCGACCTAGACCTGATCTTAGTAATACTGTGTAAAAGCCGGCCTTACCCTCCCGACCCAACAGCGGAGCGAGAATAATATTCCTTTATTTCTCTAACTCTAAGGACATTTCATCTTCTTTTCCGGCGTCAGGGATAGTTTCCTCATTCTCCCCCTGTGTGTGTATCTTGCAAATGAGGTGGCGCCCTAAAGACCATTCCAGTATAAGTGCTAGACCCTCTAGGAGACCACCGACCCCGACCCATCTCTGAGCTAGCCACCATATTGTTTCCTGGGCGAGGTAACAAAATGGCGCCCATCAACGTGGGGCCTAGCTTTTAATTTATTTTATATTTAATTTGTGCTGTAATTTTGTAAACTGTAAATATTGATGTGTTTGGGACAAGGTTTCTTGTTGAAGTTAGTATTTTGAACTGTACTGTATTTGTGTATGAATTTTTCTGTTAATGTTTGGAACTTGGTGTCTGCACTCAACATGACGGCCTATCACTTAAGAAAGGATGAAGTAGAGTATGAGCTCCAGATTAGGGGAGTTGATCATAAGGGCAGTGCTGGAGAATTGAGGAAGCGGCTTGCTCAGTGCTTTTCAACAAATATAGGTGTTGATAAAAGTATTATTAACCAATTAGATACAGAGGAGGAACTTGAGAAGTGCGAAGAAAAGTATGGAGATCTAGGTTCTTTGGTGGACGAGTATGATGGTAATGGCAAGGATCGAGAATTCCAGAGACTTCATGATAGGCTATATCATTTATACATTAGGATTGAGAGAATACCGATTGCAGCGTCTGCCAATGATGGCATGGAGCGGCGTAAAACCGATTTGTTGACCAAGTCTAAGAACCTTTTGCAGTCACTCCAGGGATATAAGAAGACATCGGAGGAAGAGCAGAGTACAAAGATAGGGCCGAATGTGGACTGGAGTAACGGAGAGCTGCCGAAGAAAATCGTGTCGGAGAATCCCTATACCTTTTGCGAGGCTGATGTTGTTTCTTCTTCAAAACCTTGTATCAGCGTAGCTCAGATGCCTACAACAGCTTCTGTGTCGGCGGGTCACACTCAGAATGTTGAATCTTCCTTAGTCAACAGGAGGTATTTTGGGACAAAAGCAATTCCTGTATATAAATGGGGTCTGAAATTTGACATTGAGTCTGGACAAAGTGTGGGAGCATTCTTGGAGAGAGTTGAGGAGTTAAGGGGCGCAAGAGGTCTCACTCACCAGGAACTGTTTGACTCTGCCGTTGATTTGTTCACGGGGACTGCATTGATCTGGTATCGATCGGCTGTTGGACGCGTTTCTTCGTGGGAACAAGCTTTGTAAGGAACTGAAGTTGGTATTCCAAAGTCCAGACTACGATGACATGCTGGGACAAGAAATAAGAAATCGTGTCCAGGGACCCGAGGAGTCTATAGATTTGTTCTTGGCCGCTGTTGAAGGATTGTATGGGAGGCTATCAGTTAAAGTATCTGAAAGTGAACGGTTGCAGCAAGTGTTGAAGAACCTAAACCCTTACTTACAGGAGAAGCTCTGCATGTTCGATATTAAGGATATGGAAAGTCTGAGAGAACTAGGCAGGAAGGCTGAGTTAGGTCGTTTAAGATCATTGACGCATCACCCTCCTCAGCGTTATCCACGAGTTCTAGAACCTGATTTGGCTTGGGGAACACCACCTAATAGGCGGAAGACATCTCACCTCGCGACCATTACCTCAAATACTTCGAGACCATCTGATTCATCATTGAGGTGTTGGAATTGCTCTAGCCTAGGGCATCGGTTCTCGCAATGTACTAGGGCACGCAAAGTATTTTTGTTATGGCTGTGGAACTCCTGGCTTGAAAAAAGCTAATTGTTCAACTTGCCAGTCAAAAAAAACTCAAAGATCAGGGAGTGCACCAAGTAAAACTTGTTGCCTCCCGAAGACAAAAAATATTTAAGGAGTATTGGGTCTGCTTGTCGCCCATCTCAGGATGATTGTTGTGTGGCCTATATATTGGAAACCTCTCAGCATGACACCCGACCTTACATGAAAGTAAGAATTTTTGGGAAAGAGTTTAAAGCTCTTTTAGATTCGGGTTCTACCCAGACAATTTTAGGTAAGGACGGCCTTAGTATTTTAGAACAGTTTCCGGCCCGTTTGAGGGAATGTTCAGGTAAATATATGGAGGTGGCTGACAGTTTTTAGACACACAGTTAAAGGTGTGGTAAACGTTGCCAATAACCTTAATGGGAAGAACTGAGTGTCTGAATGTATTGGTTGTGCCTACTCTGCCTCATACATTAATTCTGGGAATTGACTTCTGGGATAGATTGCATATAGTAGCTGACGTACATAATCGTAAATGGGATTTTGGAACAGAAGTCAAGCAAGAATTTTGTTTCTCTATCGAAGGAATTAAATCCACTGAACATCTCACTACAGAAGAGAAGATACAGCTTGATCAACTTGTCAGTCAACATTTCCACGATGAACGATCTACCTTGGGGCGAACTGATAAAGTTAAGCACGTGATCGACACTGGAGAGGCTCCGGCAATTAAACAGAGATATTACCCTCTTTCACCAGCCCGCCAACTGTTAGTCAATAACGAGTTGGACAGGATGTTAGAGCTTGGTGTTGTGGAACCGTCGAAAAGCGACTGGTCTTCACCCATATTGTTATTTGGATAAGCCGGATGGTTCAAAAAGATTCTGTGTAGATTTTCGGAAGGTTAATGAGGTATCAAAGAAGGATGCATATCCCTTACCCATGGTTACCAATATATTGGATCGGCTGAGAGACGCTCGTTACCTGTCTAGTTTAGATATAAAAAGTGCATATTGGCAAATTCCACTTGATGAGAGCAGTAAAAGAGAAGACCGCATTTGCCATCCCTGGTCGAGGGTTGTACCAGTTCGTGACAATGCCGTTTGGGCTCTGTAACGCCCCAGCAACTTGGCAGAGGTTTGTGGATAATGTCCTTGGACCAGATCTAGAGCCATTTGTATTTGTCTACTTGGATGACATTATTGCTGTTACGCCTACCTTTGAACAACACTTACGGGTGCTTTCTGAAATCTTCAGAAGGATTAAGGAAGCCAAGCTAACCCTAAATAGAGAGAAATGTCAGTTTTGGCCGCCCGCAGCTTCGTTACCTGGGATATGTTGTCAGCGAGAAAGGTCTCCAATGTGATCCGGAGAAGATAAAAGCTATATTGGACCTAGCTGTACCTAAGAACCAGAAAGAAGTCCGACAATTTTTGTGGTACTGCTAGTTGGTATCGCAGGTTCATACCTAACTTTTCCACTAGAATGTACCCTCTAACCGCAATGTTGAAGAAGCGTAAGAAATTTGAATGGACGATGGAGGCGCAGGAGGCCTTTGACGATATACGTTCCTGTCTCATAGCTTCACCAATACTTTCTTGTCCGGACTTTACCAAGTCATTTACCTTATCATGTGATGCATCTGGCGTTGGAATTGGGGCTGTCCTTAGCCAGGAGTCGGAACGAGGTGAAGTAGTTGTTGCCTATGCTAGTAGGACCCTTTCTCGTCAAGAACAAAATTATTCTACCACAGAGAGGAATGCCTGGCGGTAATTTGGGCTGTGGAAACGGTTTCGACCGTATATCGAAGGGACTAAGTTCAGGGTAATTACCGACCACTATAGCCTCTTGTGGTTGAATAACCTAAAGGATCCGCAGGGCCGACTTGCAAGATGGGCATTAAGGCTACAGCCCTACGACTTTGAACTAATCCATAGGAAGGGCAAAGACAATGTTTGTTCCCGACCTCCTTTCCAGAGCTGTTTCTAACCAGGAAGACCAACCGCCTGCTGTTTTGTGTAGTTTGAAGATACCCGATGAGGTGAAGGATACGTGGTACAGGGGTATGTTGAGGAAAGTTTCAACATGATCCCAGTTCTTATCCTCAGTGGCGAGTGAAGGACCAAGAGCTTTGGAAACTTGTGAGTGACTACCAAAAGCTTCAAGAAGAGGAAGATTCTTCATGGAAATTAGTCTTGCCTAAGGATGTAAGACAGTTCGCTTTGCAAGAGTGCCATGACGAAGCTACAGCGGGCCATTTGGGTATTTTAAAGACTTTCCGTAGAATGCAAACAAAATACTATTGGCCTAAGATGAGGTACGACGTTGCTCGTTACGTTTCTAAGTGTCAGACCTGCCAACAAGTGAAACAGGAAAAGAAGAAACCAGGGGGAAATGTTGGGCGAGAGAAGAGGAGTCAACGCGCCGTGGCAAATGATTGCTGCCGATCTTATGGGACCGTTTCCTCGGTCTCTGAAAGGATTTAAGTATCTTTTAGTAATCATTGACACCTTCACGAAGTACGCCATCCTGAGACCATTGAGAACTGCAACTTCAAGTGTGGTAGCTAAGTACCTGGAGGAGGATGTTTTTATGGTATATGGTGTTCCAAAATACTGTATTTTCGATAATGGATCCGAGTTTTATTGGGAATCCCATGAGGACTCTAATGGCTAATTACAAGGTAAAAGCTCTTTTAATGCTAGTCGAACACCCACAGGCCAACCCCACCGAAAGGATAAACCAGACAATTGGCAACATGCTCCGATCATATGTGGGCACCAACCATCGAAATTGGGACGGTCATGTGGCTCAACTAGGATTTGCTTTAAGAACGGCTACTCATGAATCCACGGGGTTTTCGCCAGCCTATCTGAACTTTGGCAGGGAGCTATCAGCAACTGGAGATGGATTTGATATTCTTCGCTGCGAGGATTTGCCTGCAGTAGAAGACACAAACCAGTATTGTGAGAAGCTCAAGGGTCTGCGGGAACTTTATCAGGTAGTATCGAGGAGATTGGAAGAATCCCATCAACGTGGAGCACATCGGTATAACCTTAGACGAAGAGCAGTGGAATTTAGGGTGAGGGACCTGGTCTTGAAGCGAAATTTCGCTCAGTCAGATGCGGCAAACTTTTTTCTCTGCCAAGCTAACACCAAGGTATGTTGGTCCTTACGTAGTGGCTGCAAGGCTATCTCCAACAGTGTATGCCTTAGAAGACCAGCAAGGTAAACGCATTGGAAATTGGCATGTCTCGGATTTGAAGAGCTATCAGACCTAGTAAGAAAATGTGGGACATTTTCTTCGGGAAGAGGGGTATTTGTAACGTTTCGCAATCATAGGCCTTATCTGCACTCGGAAACGGGACTGATCACCCCGTTTAGAATTAATCAGTTGCGGTGCGCGCCCGTAATTGTCCGACAACCGTAAGGTAATGATTAGCGAAAATGGTCAGATATTGCCGCTCTCCACTTACCGGCGAATCTAAAAATCCGTAGATTGACCCAGTAGCCAAGCTTGACCTAGATGGCGCTATTATCAGCCGTGATGTACGTAACAGTAGTTAACGAGCAAGGACCACGTTGTGAAGAAAAGTTGAAGTTCGAGGATCATCGTTTGCCACCCTCAGGTCTTCTCGTCGTCTTGTAATTATTTCGAGGATTTTCTTGGACTCTGAGGTAAGAACAGTGCAATATATAAATTCTGCTACATCTAAGGAATCAATTATCCCGAGAGTTATCTTGCAATCAACCGATTAACATGATGTCAAACTTCATTACATTCAGGACTAAGGCCGGCTGGTATAGGAAAATTAATTTATGTTCAATCTTATGTATTACAAATTTAGAGATTTCAAATCATTGTTACCAAGTAAACTATATTTATTAATCGTAATTTTTTATCCTATAAGAATGGTCCTGTTCAAATTAATTAACGCTGAACCAATTTGTTTGATGTGTAACCTATCAATACTTGTTACTTGTTTAAAAGTTATTTTACTATTTATTCAGGCTATTTCTAGTTTCTACTATTTATATAACGTACAATCATATTATTTACAAATGAAATGTCTCCCTGCATGTATATTGAATCTTGGATACTTGTCATAAAATATGTTTATCTCAAAACCCTGCCATTACTTGGTGTACGTTGATATGTACGATAACTCAGTAGCTTAATATGATTTATTCTTGTTTGAAATTAAAATCACTATTCAATTCACTCACTTTTCAAGGTGATTGTGGCCTACTCAATTGGCTGAAACTATTAATTGGCTTGAGAATGGCATTCCACTTATTACTAGTAATAGCCAATTTTATTATTAACTTTACTTATATTATGTAAATAAACCTGTTTCACAATGTTCAATATATTACTGTTTCACGTTTAAGTGTCCTTGGCACGGTGCTTTAAAGCCTTACCAATGTAGTACCTGCATTATTTCTGGCAAACAAATTATGTTATTACTGAATTCAGGATTAATTGTTATCCTTAAATGGTATAGTTTAATTAGGAATGAGGAATTAATGTTTAAGGGTTCTGGTCGACGACACAAGTTTTGGCTGTGACGTGTTCCCTTGCATCCCGGTCGGCCGGCATCGTCTCCACACCTGGATGACCTGGACACGCCATTATCGCCCAGGACGGACCTTATCAGACTTCAACCGATAAGTCTAACTCTTAATTAACAACTTTCGACCGTATCGGTGACCACTATACATTTGTGTGGGACACAGAAACAGACTCAGTATTTGCCACTTTAAGAGTGAAGTTATATGAACTAAGCTGAATAGTATATTGGCTGTTTCCATAGTCTATAATATTGGTCGTTTTAAACATGTATTAATAATTGTTCTATTTATTCTCTGTTAAGATATATGTGTCCTATTTATTATTTTTCGGTGGGCCACCGCTAATTATCTCTGTATTGGCTAGATTTATTTTGCTCGAGCAAACTAGTACATCCTATCATTTAACATAGTTAGAGCCTATTTGTTTGAAAAGTAATATTTATTTATAGCTTCATTATTAGGGTATAGCTCTGTTTTGCTTGAGCGAACTGTTCTCATTAATTTAGCAAGGTTTACTTTTATTTTGCAGGATTAATAGATATATATTGTGAATGTTTATTAGGGCATGAACCCCTGATGCATGTGATTTCTTTTGTGTGTATTTATTGAGTGGCTTTTACTTTCTATTGCCTTGGCATTAAATTAAGCTCAAATTATCGAAACAGGTGCCTCATTGATTAATCCTCTCTGCTCGTTCAGTTACCAGAATTGTGTTGACTTGCACCACAGATTGTAGATATTAACATTCGATCATTTTAATCCAAGCAACCGATATTATTAATAATCTGTCAATGTTAATGAAGAGCCGAGACTAGTTGTGTACTGGGTAGTTTAACTTTAGTATTGATTATAAGTTATACAGTAAGTAGGGTCCATGGGGTCGACCTAGACCTGATCTTAGTAATACTGTGTAAAAGCCGGCCTTACCCTCCCGAACCCAACAGCGGAGCGAGAATAATATTCCTTTATTTCTCTAACTCTAAGGACATTTCATCTTCTTCCGGCGTCAGGGATAGTTTCCTCATTCTCCCCCTGTGTGTGTATCTTGCAAATGAGGTGGCGCCCTAAAGACCATTCCAGTATAAGTGCTAGAACCCTCTAGGACCACCGACCCCGACCCATCTCTGAGCTAGCCACCATATTGTTTCCTGGGCGAGGTAACAACACTGCCACTGGCATATGCTCAATTGGAATGTTTGAGTACCCATGTTTGTAAAAAATTTCATGGACACTTTCCCTAACGTACAATAGACGTAGATAAAAGAACGCCAATAATTTCAGTAAAATATTACAGCATTCTTAACTCGCCATCTCATGTTTTTCTTAATATTTGATAGTATTAGAAAACTGTGTTTAAATTTTCTATTTAGAAAGTAATGTTTTCTGTCATTTTTGTAAAATGGGTAAAAACCTATGAGACTTGTAATTGAACCGATAATTCCTACTTTGTTTTCTCCCATAAATTGTATTATTAAGTATAAAACTTCTAATTAAATTTTTAAAACTTAAATTTGATTCACCTTTCTTCTATTTAATTTTCCTATTGGATTACAATAGATCAAATCTAGCGTAAACTTTAAATTAAAGCTAGTCGATTCCTTATGCAAGAGCCCGTTGATATCCTTGTACGTATGCTTTTGTTCCAAAGTTCTAAAATATAATGAAATGTTACAATGTAGAATGGTATACAGCATCAGTAGAAGGGTATACTGAACTTCTGGTATATTACCTTATCTACCGCAAGTTTGCATGCTTACTACTATGCATATTGTGAATTTGATGCCTCCTAGTTTCCGACCTATCCCTCATAACGTTTCCTAAGTGTAAAGTTATGTTCATGTTTTATAAACAAAGGTTTAAACAAGGTTACAAATAGGATTAGTGTTTTTTGTGAAATTTTTTTCTTTTCACTGTGTAAAATTGTTCCGAATTGTAACAATTAATCACAAAGGAATCACTTGTAATATAACTATATAAAAGTTATCAAATATAGTCCATTTTTAATAACTGTTTAACTATTACATTTCATTATTATTTTACTCAACGAATTTACAATGTCTGCAGCTTAACTGGAACAAGCGGAAAGTATATAGTCTACAAAGGCTGGACAATTAATCTGGCACGTTAGACAGAGAACTTGGAGATAAAGAAAGTTCTTTCCTTTCTAATCACGAGTAATTATTTCTTACAAACATTGAGTAAATCTGGTACAACTTATTTTTATATTCAAATGTGAAGTATAACGATCTTACAACAATCGTATGTTAAATTCAGTACAAAACAACTTCTACATAAAGTTCATTCAATACACAACTATAAGTTACGTACATGTCCATTTAAGCACGACTTATGACTTGGAAGCTCTATGTAATTATATATTATAAAGAATCGTGAACTACGTAAATTTTAAAAATCCAACCTTTATTCTTACATTTTGTATAATTTTATATTGAAAAAGATTCTGTCTTATCGGAATTGTTCTCATGGCAACACTTTCGAACATTATTACATAACTTCACTCTTCAGGACTGACATAGCCCTAACCAAATCTACTTCCAAATAGATTATTTTAATTAAAAATGATAATTTTGAAAACAGCTTCTTATAATAAGACGCAAGTTAGTATATAGCGTTATGACCTGAATATATATTTACGATAACAAAATATCACTTTTACAAGCTATATTTTATAAATTTAATTTCTTAAAATAAGCCTGACATAATATTAAATATAATATAAAACCATGGCATGTAATAGCGAAATGTAATTATTTTGGTTTATTTCAGCTATTTATTTACATTTTTACAAACAAAATTAATTCATTGAATGATTTGGATATTTGTATGACGAATTTATATAATTAGTTAAAAGTAAACTGTAATATGAATTATTTGCATAAACACTATGAAACTGTTATAACTATTAGTTTTGTTTTTATAATTTTATTTCACTCAATATAAATTATTATCAATTAAAAAATTTACTCGTTATAAAACATCTGGAATGCATCACGCTGACATGGTGTTCTAGTAAATAGCCGGTGTTTTTTAACTAAAAATGGAAGATATGCTTAGTTAATATTAAAAGCTATTTGGATGGATTTTAATTATTGAAAACACTGTAGAGCCTGCTCAGCCGAACACGCAAGCCGTATATCGGACTTGTGCCATGTCATAAAACGCTGTCAATACTCAAGGTAATTGGAAATACTCACGGTATATTAAATTTGACACTGCAACTGATCACTGGATAGAAGGTCTATATTAGTAGAATTAATAAAAATGCATGATTTATGCATACAAATTTACCAAAAAGCGAAGGTTTACTAAAGGGTGAGAACATTTTCAAACAATATCTGTGGATATCTTACAAAACGATGGGTCTGACATCACTTAGTCAATTCAGATTTATTTTTAATTACTGTATAAATGTAAGGATGATTATTTATGAATACTTAAATTAGTTTTCACCACTTTCACCAAAACTATATCGTTAAAAAGCAATAACAAATATTAGTAACGACATAGCGCTTCGTGTCAAATATGTAAATGAGTTTTTCAAGACTTTGTAGTAAGAACAAAGAAAGAGACTGAGTATAAAAAGTTAGCTTTAAAAGACAAAGTTTTTTCCAATATTCAATTAAAAATTAATTAGCTATAAAATGGGTTTTTTGCAATGCAATCCCTTTGACCTCATTTGTGGAGCTTATCTGACTACCTGATATAGGAAAAAATAGTATAATATTGTTTTCTTACAAATTAATCTATCTGTAGTTAATTATGAAGTTCTACCTAAAATATTCTGACTCCCCTCAGTTAAATTTTATTCAATTTTATGAAGCATAACACAAACGATACGAACAGAAAAGGATTTTAAAATATATCAAGTTATTGGTGGAAAATATTTAGTTTACTACTCATTCTGTACTGTTGGACTAGGATATGGTTTCTTGCTTCTGAAAAAGAGATATGAAAATGTGATAAGTTCCCGATGAATTGCCACTAGTAACTGGAATGTGTACATTAGATTATACGACTTTCTTAGATTATTGAAAACCAGGACTCCTATGATATCACCTTATTGATCGCTGAAGATCGATAATTATTTAAGCTGCAGCATATAACATAGAAGCTCCTAAAATCAACTGCAATTTTAAATTAAAATTATTAGTCCTACCAATATTTATTTAACGCATATGGACTCAATATGAGTGTTTGCAGCGAGGTCAAAGTATTTAGTGATTTTCCATAGTTACAATGAATTCACTCCAACCACGTAAGACTGCAAATTAAAAATTCTAAATGTGTCTGGACCTCGTCCTGCTCATTACCCAATGACATATTCACCATGACCTTACTTGGTAGTTATTTCCAAATAAAAATAAATTATACATTACTAATACCAATGAGGTAGAATGGGTTTTGAAAAAAGTACAAAATACCACTAATACCTGTTTTATTAATAGACAAAAACATCATCTTTAACTGTGTAAATGATATTGAAAAGCCCACTTATACGATAAAAGTCAATTAATAATGTTTTTGAAATCTAAGCATTGCACTTTAATGATTCTTTATTTAAAAACAACGTTTGACGAGGACTTGAACTTGGACGTAAATTAGGATAATATAATGAACAAACACTATATACATAATTACAGATTTTCCTATTCGGATCAAGATTTTTTGGAATCTTATATGATGAGTGAGTAGCACAGAAATTGTTAAGTAACACAGTGTATTCGATTAAAATTTTTAAGTGAACATGTGCTTACCACTTGTTTAGTTTAAACGTAATTTACTTAACAAATGTTTGAATATAATCCTGTAAATAAAAGTAACCTTAATGATGTTATGTTTGTATCTAAATAACAGTACTTATGCCGGGGGCGGGTGAACCGAAATAAAGAACACTTTTACATTTCTTAAGACACGGCCACACGAGGGGTGGTGTGGCAAGTGAGACTGGGAGTTGACTGCCTACTCGGCTCAAGGAATGCTCGGACAAGGCAGTGACCAAAGGAGAGGGGGATCAGGTGATCTCGAGTGGCCAATGCCGTTTATTCAAAATCATACGATTACAACAGCCGACACATTACGTCATATGGGGTGATGTGCACCTGTTGCAAATATATTTAAACTTACTAGATAAAGACACAAAGAATATTCATATATAACAATTTCCTCCCTATTAAATTCAGAAATTACAAACAAATCAAATTTAAAAATTAATTGTCCTTCAATAGTTTTGAATGCTTCCTCTTGATACTTAAAGTAATAATTGATAAAGTACTGATATGACATGATTCTATAATAAACAACAAGTTGACAAAAAGTAAACACTAAACAAGTTTAAATTAAAATAAAACGCTTGATAAAACCACAATATAATAAAAAGAAAAACACATAGTATAACATAATACACAACCATTACTGAATAAGTACATCTTTATTATAAGTCAAGTTTATTTACAGGTTTTCTAGTGCGCTCAGGATAGCGTCGCATCCGACTTTGACAGGTGCTGTCAAGAACAGCTGATTTTACGCGCTCTGATATGGGTGTATTAAGGTGCGGGGTAGAGGGGGAAGAGAGTGACCTTCCACCACTCGCCGTAGTGGTTGCCATGCCAACTGGCGATCGATTTACGTCATGTGCAGGGGGAGAGTTACACTGCGATTGGTATTGCGGCGCTGCCAAGTCTACGTCTGCGTATGCGGAAGTAGGGGTTTGCCACGTTTCTCGGTACAGTTTCTGCTACTACACTCGAGTCTCTGTCTAGCGAACTGTCACTCAGACCGATCAATTGATCTATGTGACGTTTCGTTATAATGCCAAGAACTTAACTCTATTTCATACATAACAGGACTGATTTGTTTATTTACAATACCTTGCAACCATTTGTTGTTTGACCTGTAATCTCGCATTAATACAGTTTGACCTGGATAAACTACCCTAGTAATATTTTTATTAAAACTATTTTTGCTCTCCTCTTGTTTCTTATTTACAAACTGGGTAATGTTTGGTCTCAATAGATCCAACCGGGTGCGCAGTTTCCTGCCAAACATTAACTTGCTTGGTGTTTCATTCGTAGTACTATGTACAGAGTTACGGTAGTCAAACAATATCCTACTTAAGGCTACGCTAGCATCTACATTGTCATGAAATGCTCGCTTTAATTTGTCTTTAGCAAATTTCACGCTGTTTTCTGCTTGGCCATTACTTTTTGGATGATACACAGGACTGAAAGTATGTTTTATACCGTTTATTTCCATGAACTGTTTAAACTCCGATGAGGTAAAGGGTGGTCCATTGTCAGAATGTAAATTAACAGGTAGACCAAAGCGACTAAATAGCTCTCTTAGAAAACTTATAGCTAGTTTAGCGGAAGTTGAACTAACTTCGCCTACTTCTAACCATTTTGAGTGAGCGTCAATGACAATTAAATACATTTTATTTTTAAAAGGTCCTAGGTAGTTCACATGAATACGTTCCCAGGGAGCAGAAGGATAGTGCCAAACATGTAATTGACTCTTTGACGGGTTGTTCCGTTCCCGGAGACAGGAAGAACAACTGTTAGCCATATTTGTGATCTGTTCATCAATACCGTTCCACCAGACGTAGCTGCGTGCTACCGATTTCATTTTCACAATACCTAAATGACTAGAATGAAGCTCTTTAAGTACATAATCCCTTAAAGTTAACTGGTACGACTACTTTATAAACCCCACATAATTACTCCAAATTCAACTGTCAGTTCGTTCTGTCTCTGGAAATACGGAGTAAGCTCTTCGCTTCCCTCAGGAATGACATTAGGCCAACCGTGCATAATGTAGCCATACACTTTACTTAAAACTGGATCTTTCTGTGTGTCTGATTTTACATGTTCAAAAGTCAAAGGTAATGAGCTTTCTTGAATACAATGTAAATATGTACCTTGCCACGCAAACTCATCAGTAGCATTGTTGTGATTGACACTTAAAGGCAATCTAGATAACATATCTGCATTATTTAGTTCCGTCTTTACGTATTGAATGTCAAATTCGTAACCGGATAGGAACAAAGCATATCTTTGCATGCGACCGGGCAGCAAAGATAGGTAACCCTTTTTTATTTCCAAAGATACTTAAAAGAGGTTTATGATCAGTGTACAAAATAAATTTCCGACCGTACAAGTATTGATTAAACTTTTTGACTGCAAACACGATAGCCAGAGCTTCTTTCCTCTATCTGTGAATAGTTCCGCTCAGCTTGTGAGAGTGTGCGTGACTGATAGGCTATTGGTTTCTCTATACCACCTGGTGAGATAACACTTAGGACGGCTCCCAAGCCAACTGAACTAGCATCTACGGCTAACTTCAAAGGCAAAAATAGTGTCAAAATGCGCCAAAAATTGGTGCGTTTTGAAAGTAACTCTTTTACTTTGTCAAAAGCTGCGATACAATTCTTATCAAAATTAAAAGGTGTGTCCTTCTTAAGAAGACTGTACATGGGACTTAGTATAGTGGAACAATTTGGTATGATCTTTGAGTAGTAATTAATTAGACCTACTAAAGCTTTGACCTCTGTCACTGTTTTAGGTATGGGAGCATTCCTAATTGCTTCTACCTTAGATTCGGAAGTGTGCAAAACCCTTCTTTGTCAATACAGAAACCTAAAATACTCCACTTTAGGTGCAAAAAATGTGCATTTATTCTTTTTTTACTGTGAGACCATTTTCGCTTAGGCGTTTGCAAACTTCCCTAAGTTTTTGATAGTGTAGATCATCGTTTACGTCTGTAATCAATATATCGTCTAAAAATACAACAACATTGGACAAGTCTTGTAAACACTGTTCGATTCTGTACTGAAATATACTCGTTGCGGAAGAAATTCCGAACGGCATTCTTTGATAACTAAATAACCCTTTATGGGTACTGATAGTGCATAATTTCTTAGATTTCTTCATCTAACTCTAGCTGCATATAAGCTTGGCATAAATCTATTTTACTGAATTTCTCGCCTTTCTGTAAACAAGTAAACAATTTCATCTATTCTGGGGATAGGGTACTTTTCAACTTCTAAACATGGATTTTAAGGTAACTTTAAAATCTCCGCAAATGCGTATTCCTCCGTCTGGTTTTATTACTGGAACAATGGGAGTGCCCCCAGTCACTACTTTTTTACTGGAACAAGTACTTTTTCCTCAGTTAACCTTTCCAGTTCTTTTTCGACTTTAGTTTTTAAGTGAAAAGGGAATGGACCGTGGCTTAAAATACCTTGGTGTGGCGTCAGGTTTTAACTTTAATTTAACTGGTTCACCTTTGTATTGACCTAATTTGTCACTGAAAACTTCTGGAAATTCTTTGATCAAATCTTTAGTTAATGCAATGCAATGTTTACTCGTAACATCCGGATTACTGTCTTTATTTGCTTATGTCAAATATTTTATTTTTGAAAGAAATTTCCACACCGAGACTTTGAAGCCAATTTCGTCCTATGAGAGGGTGAGCTCCTTTTCTTGATTACAAACAATTCAAGAAATTTGCTAACTCCTTGATATTGAACATCCACTTCAATTTTCCCTAACGGAAACTATAGGTTTCATTCGTATAAGAACTTAGAGATAAGTCAGTGGGCAATAATTTAACAACTATTAAGGTTTTCTTTGTAAAATTTCTCTCGCTGCACACACGCTTACTGACGCGCCTGTATCAGCCTCAAAATAGATTGGGTTTACCCTTAACTATTAATTCTAATTTAACCGGACTAACTTTAATGTGCTCAACTTCCCTTTCATTCATTTTAAAATAAATTTGAAATATCTTCCTCATAGCTTTCAGGTTCAACATTACTATCAGTGTTTTGACTACATACCTTCTTCTACATAAATTATGTCTACTCTATCATTTTTATTTTTAAAGGGTTTTAAACTTAGATTGTTGGTTTTGGGCTTACCCTTTGATCGACAAACCTTAGCAATGTGATTCTTTTTTTTACACGCGTTACACGTAACACCAAATAATCGACACTGATGGCGCAAAATGGCCCACATTACCACAACACGAACACCTGCAACTTTGTAGTCGTGCGAAGCGCTGCTTTTGGGGTTGTGGTGGTGACTTCCAGGTGTGGTAGCGCCGCCGGCACCCGCCGATGCTCTGCTCCCAGCTGTTACACTGCGGTGATGAGCTGTCATCTTTTGTAGTCGCTCGGCGTTGCGGCTTCCGTTGATCGCCAAGGCTGCTGCATTCTTCTCAGCGGCTTCTGCTGACGTGATTGATTTTAACTGCTTGGTCAAATGTCAAGCTGGATTCTCCTAACAGTTTTTTGTTTTGTTGCTTCAATTTCTAATTCCGGAGACTAAACGATCTCGCAGGTAATCGTTTAAAACTGCCCCAAATTCACAATGGGTTGGACATTTTTTCTTAACTGGGCGATGTAGTCTGCTGCTGATTCGCCTTCGTGCTGAATCCACCCTCTTGCTGAATTTGTACCTCTCGGCTATGAACGATGGTTTTGGATACAAGTGATCTTGAATCAAAGATACTAATGCGGTCAAAAACTTTTTGTAGACGGCTTATTGGGCGTGCATAAAATCCCGTAATAGACTGGAAGTTTTTACACCGGCAACCGTTAAATAACGTGCTAACCTTTTTCTCCTCCTTAATATTGTTGCACTCGATGAAATAGTTCGAAACGCTCGATATAAAGACGACCACGTCTCACTATTTTGATCGTATTCACCAATTCCCGCCGATTATTCCCGACATTTTTGTGTTGCCCGGCAGTTCGATATTGTGTAGTAACGGCACTAAATCCACTTCGTCATCCGACATTTACACGTGTTGTCCCAAATTTACACTACGCGGGCACAATCGAACAGTTTGCATTGCCCGGTATGTAAATTTAACCGACCCTCGTCGCCATTTGTTATGTTTGTATCTAAATAACAGTACTTATGCCGGGGGCGGGTTGAACCGAAATAAAGAACACTTTTACATTTCTTAAGACACGGCCACACGAGGGGTGGTGTGGCAAGTGAGACTGGGAGTTTGACTGCCTACTCGGCTCAAGGAAATGCTCGGACAAGGCAGTGACCAAAGGAGAGGGGGATCAGGTGATCTCCGAGTGGCCAATGCCGTTTATTCAAAATTCATACGAATTTACAACAGCCGACACATTTACGTCCATATGGGTGATGTGCACCTGTTGCAAATATATTTAAACTTACTAGATAAAGACACAAAGAATATTCATATATAACAAAATGCTTATTAGGTTTTTTAAATGTTTACGATTAAATTTATGAGCGGTATTCTGAACAATAAAAATAGGTTTTTTTAAAGAAAAGAATTGACCAATAAGTAATTAGGTTAAATGCCCTTTTCTATTTTTAAATAAACATTATTTAACATAATGGGTGTTGTAATTACATATGCTTCATCATCGACTTTCAAGCACCTTCATTTATGTAGCTTAAGTCCTTTGTTTAAAAAAAAAATATTCTGTATGTATTAAAATAAATAATTTATTCAACATGATTTAGTAAAGCAAACAATAAATCGTAAATAATTTTATTATAATATGCGTTTTTTTTACAAAATATCACAAATAATTCTGTTTCTGTAAACTAATATTTTATTCTATCAACAGAAATAATCTTGATTTATTTTTTTATTAAAAATAAAGTTTTTTATTAACATGTCTCCATTATTATAACTTCTATTGTATTGAAACGACCAGTCATTTTTAATGACTAACATTTTTATAGCAAACTCATTTCATTCATGCTTGCATGATATAAGAGTGTTAATGCTAATGAATTTCATTGATCCTTTTAAAATAATATTAAGTTGATAGCTGCTTTGTA
The DNA here is from genome assembly GCF_021130785.1 of Homalodisca vitripennis. Classification (NCBI taxonomy): domain Eukaryota; kingdom Metazoa; phylum Arthropoda; class Insecta; order Hemiptera; family Cicadellidae; genus Homalodisca; species Homalodisca vitripennis. The sequence continues at coordinate 37,971 of NW_025780783.1, forward strand.
GGTTTGATCTAATTACATAAAATAAATATTCCATTTTAAAGCCTCACCTAACAGTGAATAATTTTAAAGGATCATCGAGGACTGTAAAACAGGACCTAATTAAGGTAAAAACACACAAAATGGTTGCAGTAAAACGTGAAAGAAGTTTGGGAATTCATGAATAATTTATGATAAGTCCAAAACAACCAGGTCTTACGTCGATACACATGCTTAAAATAACCGTTTTTATTTTTAGGTTTAGTTAGTCTGATATATACCACTATTTTTACAGTTATGTGTTATTTTAATATACATCTAAATAAAACATATACGGTTCCCAGTATAGGTGTATCTCAATTTAAATCCTATTTATGAATTATTATAAAAAGCATAATGACGTGGGTTAATAAACCACAAGGGCTGTGCAAAAAGTCTTATGGAAAATTGTATCAATATGGACACCACAAGGTTCAAAGGATTACGCAAGGTGATTAAAAAGTGTATGCAAATTTTCACACACTTTTTACTACGAATTTTACCTCCATACTGTAAAGAACAGTCCAAATACTTTATTTGATTGTTATTCAGTAAAATTTTAATTACTAATGTTACCGTTAAATTTTAATGTAACGTTGGCCTAAAATAGCATTTTATAATCAAATAGGTTCAAAAAAAAATGTTTTTGTACTCAGATAGAGAAACATTTATGTTGATTTAAGATTATAATTAGTGGGATTTGCAAGGAAGTCCATGGAATAAAATAATACGTTGTTTTCGTATAGAGTACAGTACATGCAGATTTAAATTAAATTTCGTCAAACTCGAAATAGAACATGATCATAAACAACCCTTACAGCCAACCGGTTATGCTAGACAAAAGTTGTGAACTGATTTTTCTAAAATATATATTATTATTCATTATATGTATAAAGTTTTCGCAACACATAACTCATATATTTGCAGCAAACATTTAAGGTATTAAAATAATGTATTATTTAGTTAAATGTGATAGTTTCAATATCAATCTGTATCAAATTAGGTGTTCAAAAAATATCATCACAAAAAAGATAACATATAACACAATAGCCAATAACTAATAGGTTAATATTCCCATCTACCAGACAGAGAACTAGATTGATACATACTATAGCATACCAATCTGGACAAACAAAAGGAGATGACTTTACAAAACGCCTTTTATATAATTTAATATTTACATTAATCTAATGAAACGATTGTATCAAGTATGGAGGCTATTTCGGGTAGTACTAGCCTAGTGCTGTTTATTATACCATATAATATTATAAATAATCATTGAGATAGATTTATAGGAAACAACAATGTTTACTGACCTCTTCGAGAACTGCTTATTTTATCAGACATCATCGTTTGCAGGTAAGACTTTATTTCCTAAAACGAGCAATAAATTCTATCTCTTGAAATTTACCGCTGTTTATAGTTTAAAATACACCATGTTTACACTTTGGTAGTTTTTCCAAGTCAAATAATCTCGTTATCGCTACGACGGACATACATGTTTCTACAATATTTTTTGGACTCCTGCCCTCTATATAGCTTTGCTTGAATTAGTCCAGATATATAATGTAGATTTTGTAATGAAAAAGAAGCAAATTTATCATAGATGATTGGAGTGAGTCAGGGAAAGTTTTTCAATAACTTTAGGTCTATTGAGAGCACACTTTTCGATATAATTCACTCCAGTTTTTAACAATCTTACTAACAAACACATGATGTATCAAATAGACTAAAACCATTGGTAATTTTCAAAGAAGACGATTAAAACCTTTGCAATCTTTCATTACTCTACTTATCAAGAACCGTATTTTTACTTTACAATATAAATGTAAAACACATTTCTACCTCTTTGGTGTACTTACGCTTACAGCGTCAGAATTCATGTCAGATGTCAGTTATCCTTATACGTATTTTCCCTGAGTTTCTCACTAATTCCAGGAAAGTTTTAAATTATTTTTTATTAAAACCTGGAATTTCACCGAATAAATAAAAAATTGCCAAATTTGTCCAGCCAAGAACCTTATTTAATTTCAATAAAACATTGAATCACAAAAAGTAGTTTCTCCGCCGGGAGTCGAACCCGAATATATATATATAATATATAGTATATATATATCATATATATATATATTCTCATACACACACACGCACATATTCTTGAAATATCCTTATTCTCGAAAGGAGGAGAGGCACCATTATATAATCAAAGCAAGGCTGGAAATCTCGAAATAAAAAATTATATTGTTACTTTGTTCATTAATGACGTGTTTGGAGATTTACAAATGAAGGTCTCTGCTTTTGCGGTTAAAATACAAGACAAACGTACATTTTAAAACGTTATTCTTAATTGATGTGTTATATTTTATTGATATACTATGTAATTGACTATTACATTTGGTCTTTACCTTAATGTAATGGCAGTATTATACTTTTTGTATAACCTGCTTTTTAATAATCAATAAAAAATAAATATTTACATAAATTTTTACAATTACATATTTTTTTTACCAAGGAACTATCAAAGTATAGACGATTTAGCATACTGATATTTATATTTCAAGGAACCTCAAGTTTCCACTTCTTCTATATCCTGACTATTGTGTAACCTCCGCAAACTTCTCTTCTTTTACCTTTGTAACCAATAATTATACAAACACCTATGCAAAAAAAAGCTTATAATAGTGTTCGATGTAATGTTCATAGAGGTTACACCATTAAATAATAAAATATAACGTTTATGTGTTTTTTAGCAACATTTCGATTTCAATCAGCGGTTAAAACAGAAAATTGAAATGGTACAATAATGCAAAAAATAATTGATATATAACTAAATATTACCTTAAAAGAAATTGATTCCTGAATGCATTGCTAATGCTGATTTAAAGAATAGCTAGACAAATTCAGTAATTTTTTTTATTTATTCGGTGAAACTCCAGGTTTTAATGAAGAAACAAATATAAAGGTTTTTTCCTGCAATAGTGAGAAAACTCAGGAAAATACCTACAATAATATTTTACGAAACGTTATCCGAGGATAACTGACATCTGACATGAATGCTGACGCTTTAAAGCGTAAGTTCACCAAAGAGATAGAAATATGTTTTACATTTATATTTTTTAAGTAAAATACGGTTCTTGATAAGTAGTGTAACGAAGACTGTAAAGGCTAAGTTACTATTTTAATATTTACTTTAGATTGCACAAGTGACGAATAAAACCATCCACGCATTGAAAAATACTGTTTAAACATTTGGCGATTTTCTAGAAAACCCACTTGGATCAAAACGCTGAAATGCTTCCACAATAAGGTATTGAAAACTCTCTCTTATGAAAATTAAGTATGGAATTATTAATGTGGTTTAAAGGAAAAAAAAGGGTTGGCACAACTCTTTTCCATTTTTACCGGGTGCAGAAAGCAAAGTGACGGAAGTTAAGCTTACGTATGCATATATTTTCTTTATCATGGTATAAGATCGAAATACATTACGTCATGTAAAATATCGTAGAAAAGAAATAGGGGCTCTTAAATGTAAAGTTTGAATCCTAAATTTACGCATTTATTTTCTTGATCAGTGCAACAACATAAATCAAAACAGTTGAAACCGGAAATAAATTTAGACCAGAGTGTAATTTAATCGGCCGGATCGATAAATTTTCATTTATGCGTAAGTTATATATTCTAATTTGGACAGGCTGGCAAAACTATAAGTTAAAAATATTAAAATTAAAAGAGCAGAAAGTTTACGCTTTTGATCAAAGTTTGTGTTTGCCGGTATATATTTTCGTGATCGGTACACAAGGAAAACTCGACTATAGCACTGGAAATAACTTACACAGGAACTAAAATCTAAACAGACGGAAGTTGACTTTTTTTTGCAGTACATACTTAATAAAATTTTTGCTTATCACATTTAATTAATAGTTTCGGAACATTAAATAGATTTTTGTTGTTATATTATAAGTTATATTTTCAAGTAAATAACAGTCTAAAAATAACCAATATTATCAGAAATTCCCTTACAATATCCATCTAGCTGAGAAAATGTCGTCGATATTTTTTCTCCGTAATGACGACAACCGCACTGACCTGGATAAATAATAAGGAAAAGAGGTTTTTATTACGTCTATAAATCTGACAAACTTACATATTTTTAGTTCCTTCTATACTATTAACGACTTCTTTGTGTGTTTTAAATTAAACTTTTACAAATATCTTTTTATTATCTTAAATGATTATTAAATTTAAATCAATATTATTTAAATCAACCTTTTAAAGCACTTATCAATACATTAGTTTTATCATGTATCTAAACAGTAACACCGTAAACCAATATTATTAGAATACCAGAATAATACGGGTTTTTCAGATATTGTACATTGTGTGTGGACAGTCTAAATGGTGGAATGTAATGAAGGAGGAAGCAGTTTATCCCGAAATATTGGTCACATTGGGATGCAGGTTTGTAACTGCTGGGGATTGGCTAAAATTGTTTAATGTGTGATTTTTTTATAACTCTAATAATCGCTGCGTTACATAACTACATTACTTGTATTAAAAATTTCAGTGCCAAATTTAGGCTACGTTCTGCAAGGTCTGAAATACAAATATCTAGGTAAAAGATGGGTTTGCAAGATGAAAAATATCAGTATTATGACTATTATTGCAAGATTGCAGTATCAGAATTATAAAACGGCACCCCAATATTATATAAAGATATTTCAATGTGCTTATTCTTCATCAACAACAAAATAAATGCTGTTTTAAAAGAATACATACGTACATAAACAAAAAACGGAAAAAATAAAATCCGGGAACAAGATTTCACTTAGTAATGTGGCATTTAAAAACTTTTATTATTTTTTTGGAAAAACAAAGTTTATATTATTTAAACAGCAACAATTAAATCGTTAATAAATCGAACGATTATATCAGAAACAGATATAAAGATATTTTTTTAAATATATACTGCAGTCAAGAATCATTAATGCCTTGTAGAATAGTTACTCTTAGAGACCCAGGGAATAGCCATGGAATCCTCTTTCAAATAATAAACATTTGGCACCAAGAAATATAATTATTTAGTAAGTTGAAATTCAATTGAATTTTTCTCTGATAGCTTATTGACCATAGTGAAAGAATTTAATAGGAGCTGTGTAAGACAGTGTTTTTATTTTTAACTCATTCTCAGGTTGTCACTGCAAGGGATATCGTATTCAAAAGATATACCTCAAGCTGTAGGAAAATCATTATCTTACTGCAAAACTGATGTTACCAAAGATATTTTAATGTGGTGTAAAGTTTGCATTCCACTATTGAAGACATACCAATACAACTCTCAGAAATAGTGGTTGAATTGCTATTAATTTATTATTAACGATTTATACCTTTCCTAAAAGAGTTTGAAAAAGTAACTTCATAACAAAATGTTGTACCGCTGCTTGGTTTCATTTTTGTGTTTTATATATTTAAATATATTTATACTATACTATATATTATATTGTTTTTATGAATATATATATATATAATTATATATATATATATAATATATATGTGTGTGTGTGTGTATTTGTGTGTGTGTGTGTGTGTGTGTGTGTGTGTTCGCAACTCTCCTACTTGTTTCTAGTTAGTGGTAGTGTTGTTTCTCCTATGTTCTTGGAAATTTAATCTTTGTGTAACTAAAACTTAATTGGCACGTGTGTAGTAATATTTTCTTTCTTGAAACTTGGTAGCCGTTCCAGCTTAATGGTTACCGAATTCCACTATTTCTACAAGTTACATTTAATTTTTTTATTAAAATATACCATTTTATGCGATACATCTCTTTTTTATAGTATTTTAAAGAAAGTTTTTTAAATACTAAAGTAACTTACGTATATTGATGCGTTTTTGCAACATTTTATAAAAGAGATTGGTTTTGTCGTTGTGTCCTTTTGACGAAAAACTTTTGATTATACATTTTCTCAATTAAAGACCAAATACCGTCGAGAATTTCTTTTAGACGAGGTTTTGAGTCCTAGACTAATTATTCTTTAGGGATTACTTTGATTCAATCTACACTTTTTGTGACTACAGCTGCAATTTTGAGGCAAGATGCTGACTCCACGCACGTAAGTCGACATCAACGTGAAGTTTTATTAAATGATTAGCAACGTACAATGTTTCATGAATTAATTAAAACGTTTTCGTAGGATAATGTTCATACACAAAATAAAAATATTGTAAATGACAATTCGCGCTTGGTCCCTTCTCTAAAGAAGTTGGCAAAATCAGTTTCAGATATATTAGGGATACAATAACTTTTACTGGCTTATGTTTTTTGGGCTCGTGTTTGGCTAAGAAAACGCATATTCATCACTGGTTTGACCGGCTACAACGGATTAACGAGAAGGAATATCTGTTAAGCAGTTCGGGTTCATCTTGTTGTACCAATGCATTACAGGAAAACATGATATGACTTTGTACGAAACTAAAAAACCAAAATTAGTATTATGAAAATAAATCTGAATGTATTTTGCCACAGCTAATATTATGTCTGGAAACACCCAAATATATCCTTTAATAATGTAAATATAAATTTGAAACCTCTTACAATCGTGATAGAGATTGGTCATCTACTTTTTGGAACAATGTTTTGTTATGTCAACACCAACGGGGGACGTCCTGCCGAGGGTATTCGTGAATATTCTTAATGGAAGCCTATACCTTGTGATACATTAATTTTAAAGGTAATAGCTTACTGAATTGAATGCCCACAAACCGCATCTCAAGGGAATTATTCTATCAGAAAATAGAGCATTTTTAGTATTGAAAATTTACTGATGTTCAACAATGTAATTTTAACATGGTTCTTGCCACAAAATGTGTTACACTAATTTTTTAGCATTTTTTTTAAATGTTCAATTAGAATAAAACAAAAATTTCATTTTAAGCTGGTTCTATTAGCACAAATTTGCCAGTTTTTATTACAGTACAATTATGGAAATACTTATGTTGTAATTTGATTTCTTATTACAAATAAAAAATAATGTATGCTGTTAGAAAAGTTCTTACAACAAACAGTTTTAACCTGCATTTGGTGTCAAAGCAATTAGTTCGAACTGTGTTCCTTCTACGGTTTGACAATGAGCCAATCTTGTGTAAAATGATTCGACAGAGTTGCCTAACAATTTCTTCAGTTATCAAAGCAATCTCCTCTATAATCCTGTTTCTTAGGTCTTCCAAATTATGAGGCTTTCTTCTATAAACATTGGATTTTAAATGACCCCATAGGAAATAATCGATTGGTGACAAAATCCGGAGATCTTGGAGGCCATTTCGATTTCTCCTCTTCGGCCAATCCATTTATGAGGAAACCTTAAATCCAAATACTCTCTTACCTGTCTCCCATAATGGGGTGGAGCACCATCCTGCTGAAAACCATACATTATCAAAGTATTCTCCTGATGCAATTTGAATAGCTGGGATTATTTCATTTTGTGAGCATATTGTAGTAAAGTTCGGCATTTAAATTTCCATTGATGAAAAAGGGTCCAACAATTTTGTTACCTAAAATTCCACACCATAACGTTCAGTTTTTTGTGGTTGCTGTGAATGGGACTCAGTAATCCAATGTGGGTTTTCACTAGCCCAGTAACGGCAATTGTGCCTGTTAACATTGCCATTTAGGAAAAAAGTTGCCTCATCAGAAAATAGTATGTTGGTCAGAAAATCTCTATTGTCATCAACATTTGCGCATCACAAGTTCACAAAAACTCAACTCTTCTGTCGTAATCATCCTCACTTAAAATGTTGGACTAAATGAACTTTAAATGGTTTTGTATTTATTAATTTTCAAAATCTTACTCACAGACATAGGGTGCATATCATGTTGCTGTGCAGCTTTTCTGAGCGATGTATGTGGGTCTTCAATAAATGTTTGCAAAACATCTAGTGCATGTTCTTCATCTGTTGCAGATTGTATCCTACCCGACTTTGGCCGATTACGTACACTCCCTATCATTTCAAAACGCTCAATAGTTTTTGATATTGTTGAAACACTTATGGGATTCCTTTCTGGGAAAGTGTCATTAAACAAATTACAAACTTCCCGATAAGATCTTTGAACGATCGCCATAATCCTCGCATCATCAACAGATTAATTCGTTCTCTTTCAGACAATTCCATTAAAATGCCAAATAAAAACTGAACTACTGTAATTAGATAACTTGTTGACAGCAATGCTTCAGAGACACTGATTAACTCGACAGGAATGATATGACCTTTGTCCATTTGTAATTCCCAAGCTTAGGACCTGTCTAGTGAAAGCTCCATGCTCAACAAAACTGAAACCTGTAGACCAGATGATTAATAACACAATAAATGTTTCTCATAGGCTAGTGACCTTTGTCTCTTTAAAACCTTCCTGCTGACTGGAAAACACCAAGTACAGATTCATAAGTAATCAGAGAAAGTGACTCATAAGTTTTTATTCATTGTAATAAAAACTGGTAAATTTTGTACTAATGAAACCAGCTTAAAAATAAATTGTTTATTTTATTTTAATTGAACAATTTAAAAAATGCTAAAAAATTAGTGTAACACATTTTGTGGCAAGAACCATGTTAAAATTACATTGTTGAACATCAGTAAATTTTCAATACTAAAAATGCTCTATTTTCTGATAGAATAATTCCCTTGAGATGCGGTTTGTGGCATTCAATTCAGTAAGCTATTACCTTTAAAATTATGTATCACAAGGTATAGGCTTCCATTAAGAATATTCACGATACCCTCGGCAGGACGTCCCCCGTTGGTGTGACATAACAAAACATTGTTCCAAAAAGTAGATGCCCAATCTCTATCACGATTGTAAGAGGTTTCAAATTTATATTTAAATTATCAAAGGATATATTTGGGTGTTTCCAGACATAATATACACCCTGTATATATATATATATATATATATATATATATATATATATATATATATATATATAGTAAGAATGATAGTTAATAAATTACGTTGTACTTAGTAACAGTATGTATCG
>NW_025780784.1:0-45899 GCF_021130785.1 Homalodisca vitripennis
AATTTACTCAGAATAGAATGAGTGAAATACCATGGATTGACATTCACCATCATTGATAAACATTAATGTCTATGTAGCAATGAAGTTAAATTCAAAATTTCAAGTCTACAATCTGTTTCCAAGAGAATTCCCTAATTAATAGACTTTGCTAACGATCAACAAAATGTCATGGATATACATGTATCGTATTCAAATTCGTTATTCTCAATGTAGAAATGATACTTAATTCGAAATGTCTACAGAGTATTTAAATAGGACTCTAGATATCGCTCTTCCTGATAGGTTTCAACGATTTTTTGCCATTGAATACTAAAAATATAGTATTAGTATTCATTCATTGCCCCAGTCAATTCCCATGGAGGACAAGGGTCAACAGTAAACTTGATATTGCTTTTGTATAATGAGGATTTATTCATTTCTATGGAAGTACAAACAGAAGGGATATTTATGTATCCCCACAAACGTTTCAGCCTATTAATTATTTTAAAATTACCATTATATCTTATGTAAATTTCTAGTATTTTAAATGAGATTTTGCTTTTCATTTGTTCTGGTACACAACATAAATTACCATCCATATAAATGTAAGCGCCAGGCGATGTAAAATATTTAATTGAATATTCTGCATTTAATAACAGCAAAAAAAAACTTTTCGCAGATTTGAACTGCCTCTATTATAAAACTTTTAATTGAAGTGAGATAACAGACAAGGTCCTTCAAGAGTTATTTAAGTGCAATCGCCGTACCAGATTTAGATAGAATAATTTCTGAGTTAAGGTCGTTATGTTTTTTCGCATTAAGTATTGCATAATATTGTATACTTTTTAAACTTCCTAGGACCAACGATATTAATTCTTACTAGATTTATATTTTAGATTGAAGACCTATTTCATATAATATATTAATGTTTTAGGAATGTGCTCGTACAACATTTTGATATTATATTCGTAACACATTCTGGAATGAAGATTATACTATCAGATCTTGTGAATATGTTTGTTACTCTATAATATATATATATATAATATATATATATAATATATATATATATATATATATATAATCGCTAATCGCACAGTGTTCATGGTTTATTGATCAAATTTTCAGGAGCAGTGGTGTTACGGTTATCTTGTCAAAGTTTCGTGAATATACACTGTGTTCACGAACTCTCCGGAAATATTTTAGTCATTTGAACTTTATGTTAAGGAAAGCAAAACATATAACACAAGCATCGGTCAGAAATACTATCATCATATCGAGTTTCATGATTGCGGAGGATTAATATTTCATGAAGTTTCATGAAGTTCATAAGGATTAATATTGAAAAACAATAACATTATTCAACTTTTTACATCATAATAATAATAGTTGCTTAAACTAATTACGGCCAGTTTTAAACTGTTAATGGTTTTAATGCAAGGTTAATGACGCTGTATGCAAGTAAACGATCATATTTTTTTCGTCTGCTACAAAAAGTAATCGGAATAGGCACATTTATGCAAAAGAAATGAAGAAAATGTCTTCTGGTAATTAATAACGAGAAATTGCGTAGTTTTGTATTTTATATACTTAATTAATATAATATGGATTTTACCAGAATATATTGGAAACTTATCCAGTACTTTAATACTGTGTTCATTCTTCTACAAATAAGTCTATCCCTATATTACAGAGCTGGGGAAATAGTTTGGAAATGGGATTACAACGGATATATATTTCTGTTCAGTTGTTTGTATGGGATTTCAGGCAGATGTGCAGTAAAGGAATTAGAAATGTTTTCGAGTACTGAATCATGTGACAGCTTGCGAGATATACTACTCGATTCTGGAGTGATTAAAACCGTTAAAGAACAAACGAGTTCCGACAAGAAAGGAGCTTTTGGTAAAAGTATTAATAGTTTCTGAAAACTTTACGGACGATTCCGAGAAAGTAAAAGTTGGCGAACGAGTAAATCTTGTCATTAGTTACTGTTAGGCAATACCAAGACCTTACAACTCTCCTTTCTGGGCATTGCAATTAAAAAAACTTGGTTTAATAACAAATAAATATAAATGGCCTCAAATAATGAGTACCATTAACCACTTTATAGATGAACGCATTGACATAATGATATCTTTATTGCTTTGAAGTTGTAGCTTGTAGATTGCATCACCCAACATAATTTATGCAAATAAAGTTTGTATGATTAATTATTGGCTGAGCACTCGGCCTTCTTTGAGAAAATTAATAACTACAGAACAATTGTAAGTTTTCTGATATAGAAAATGATAGAAATTAGTTTTTACCATAAGAAGAGCTCCTCCTTCAATCACACTCATAAATATGTTACAAGACATATCGGGGCATCATCGGCTAGGGCTTTGTGCTCATCGGCAATAAAATTTTCTATGTTCATACGACTTGTAGATTTACGTCATGAACCACCTGATATTGTAAATGTAAAAAAAATAATACATTAATGTCTATAAGAGCTTTCTTTTCTGGAAATCTGAAACTCCAATATTTCCCACCTTCCAGATATCTGACATGTACAGATTCTAGGAGCGTTCAAACTATGGAAGTTTTTGGCTTCTCATAGCTCTCATACACTAGGACCTCCCGGCTTCTTGCAGTTGCCATACATTGACATCATTTAAATTTTCGGGGCTCCTGTCCTGCTGTACATTCCAGCATTTGGAAGGTCCCTGTTTGTGGTACTTAGCATTTCGAACTCCAGGTTCCTTATTCCTTTCAACCACTGGTAGTTCCAGGAATCTTAGCTATCCTAAAGCTACTGATCACTGAAATTTCTCGAACTTCACGTTCTTTATTATATCTCTAATTAGGGCAAGTCTTAGAATGGTATCAGTTCTGGCCTGTCGGATCTCGGCCTGTGGGACTCTTAGCCTCTAGAACTTTACGGCCTCTGGAAAGCTCCGGTCTTAGACAGACCCTCCAGCAGGAAGCCTGGAAGCCTCCTGAAAGCCTCCAGCAGGTGATATCCTCTAATTGACGATCCCGGCCCTTGTCAACTTTGTGCAGTTATCTTTTGGTGTTCTCGCCCGCTGGCACGTGTTTGCCTATCGGAGCGCTTAGTCCCGATGACCTCCGGTAATTCCCGTTAATCATGGCACAGCCTGGCGAAAATAACCTTCATAGCAATTAATGTTAATTATAAGATTTATGTTGTATTTGCACTGATTGTCTGGGATTATTTCCACGTCTCGGCGTAACAATTTAAGTCAAAAAATATACTCAAAGCTCCTATTGGTGGCTAAGGTAGAAATCTAGGTCGTATAATTTTGGGAGTTGTCTAAATTTTATACAATAATACTGTAATAGCTAAAGTTAATTAATTAGTTAAACTATTAATTTTGTAGTCAACTAAAGATTTCATTGTTATAAAAATGTCTTAAAATATTTTTATTTCATTGTTTTGTAACTGAAGGTAAACTAAAAAGCGTCATTACTTTAAAATTACACATTTCCCATAATTCTATCAAAATTAAGGCGAACAAGACATTTAAAATTATTATAATTGAGAATTCAAGGGCGTTTCACTAAATCTCTTTACGATTAAGCTTAAGAAAATGTTATCATAAAAATGACCCAAACTAACACACAGCGATAGTTTTAATTGTCTTAAAACCTTCTTAGCAATAAAAATGTCCCATACCCATATCGTACTTTAATTTGTATGTTATATTCTAACCATTTACTAAAATATGTACTGGTGTATTATAGTATTACGGTAATTGTATACTGGATTTAAAAATAGTACATTTGTACCGCCACGCGCATGGACAGCAAAGCTTCAAGATGAGACTAACTTGAAAGGCGAGATTTACTCGACAGTTTTCCAACTTGTTACTCTCTTGGATGGTTTACTGAAACTGTAATACTCTAAGTACAGTTTTTTTTCTATTGGGGTCGGATGTTCCTAGTGGTTTATCAATTCGTAATAAAAAAAGTATGTCCACAGGGCGTTCTGTGCAAGTGGGAGGCTTATGATATGAAAAACATATAATTTTGTAAAAGAGAACAGTTCTATAAACTGAATTGTAATATATTGGTCAGACTTGAGTAAAAATTAATCTGAGTTTGAACATTCGGTGAAAAGAAAAATTAAAACAGATTTTAGAATGAATACAAATGATCTTTTTTACCGTTTCTTGATTAAGTTATAAAGTTCTGTAAACGTCGTGGTTTGTTTACGAGAAATACGTGGGTCCAAAAAGACTTTTGAGTAGGAAAATCGAATATGAGTAAGGTATTTTTGATTTCCGTTCCAAAAGCTCACATCCACGCTCATGTCATGTAATGAAAAGCTCTAAGTATTTTGCCAAAAGCTAAAAAGAACGTATATAATATATAAGGTAGGAGGAGTACTTCATACTAAGGTTGCATACAACGTTTATAGCTATATGTGTTACTATGTCCCATGTTAAAATAGGTAAAGTCTGTTCTCAGCTTTTTTTACAAATGTTTATCATTTTCTCGTTGTCGTCCTTGTTACCCAAAAGACTAATGTAAAATAGTTCTGTAACATTCAGCTATATCAGAGTGGCGTTTCTCCATCATCGAGTCCAATGTTGCAAGAAATTAAAACTGTTGATACACGAAGCATTTTAAATCCATGGTTTAATTTACATACAGACAAACACACAGAAATAACATTTTTACAGCACCTCTAGTGAGGCTTTGCTAACGCTAGGAAAAAAATTCAATTTAAAAGAAAAATATAATATAAAAACTGGATTATAGTTTACAACGCCAAATTGCAAGATAATATATAATTTAGATTAATCTAAAACATTAATATTCTTAGCCAATGCCGTTAATACGAGTACAGTACTGCTTTAATATAATGTAAACAAGACATTTTAATGATGAAGTTTCCTTATTTAGCACACGAAAAATAACTGACGGAATGTTACAAAACAATAGCTTTGCAAGAGAATTTTGAGGGCTGGAATGTTGGGTGGATCAATCACATAGATTTGATCTATAAATTCTTAGTCCAGTTGAAGTAGTGCCATTAAAGAAAAACTACTTCCAGAATTTAGAAATCATCCTAAAATATTTAAGATGTTCAAAACTACCTAAAATAGTATTGATTGATAGAGAAGTTAGATTTGAATACTATATAGAATATGAAACAAGCAAAGGAATAAAATTATTTTCTAATCGTGTTTTACAGTTAAAGTGAATTTTCATATTTTCCAAGAACTTACAATATAACTATCGTGCACTAACTCTCGATAATGTAACATGTGACTTGATATAAAATTGAATTGTAATGAGCTTAACGTAAAATTAGTTAAAAACTGTGGTTTTTGGTTAAATTGAAGTTAAAAATTACGTGAGCTACGCTACAGTGTCGTATAACTTAATATATTGAGGTTTACAGGTAATTTAAGTGGTGAGATGTCCTGCAGGCAGATAGGCAGGCAGTGTGCGGCGAGTGCCGCTACAGTTTTGAATTTGGCGCGCGTTATCCGTCTGTTGCCGCGAACGCTATAGCCAGCTGCGCCGACCTCTAGCCTTTAGCTCAAACAATAGGAGCCTCCTACCATCCGGAATTCTTCCGGACAGGTTCTGGTAGGATGGTTCCTGCTAGGTTTTCAGGCTGTGACCGGAGGTTGTGCACACAGGAGTCGTTGTGCAGCTTTCGAGCAGGGTGGACCGGGAGAAGTTAGCGTGGGTGGTCTAGATTTTAGTAGTATTTTGTTAGGGAACCTTTCGGAACTATACCCAAATTATTAGTATTTATTTAGTCATCAAAGCTGGTTAGGTTTTGGAATAGACGGAATCTAGTGGCGGATCCACGGATTATTCCTCTATACAAAGGTCCCACCTTCCGGTCGCGACACCACGAGGTAGCAGATATTGGTAGCGCGAGCCGTCCGCCTCGGATTCCCAACACCATTCCTAACCAGCATTAATTTTAATTTCACGCTTTCCGTCCATTTTTTTTAGTTTTCGTATTAACAGTGGTAATTTCTCAAACTATGGCGTAAATCACCCCAGGGCAGCGACCGACGCCACGAGGGAAGCAGCGACCTTCACCAACAGAATCAGATAACTAAATTAGTTCTAGTCATTTAAAATAAGCTTAAAGTGTAAACCGTTATTACTTGAATTAATTTAAACATTTATTTTATTGTTCTCAGTTTAACTTTAATAGAATTTCATAGTTCAACCTTAATAATTTATACCGTACTTTTTTGCCCTTTTTATAAAGTATTTCTTAAATATAAATATATTCTTAAATATTTCTTAAATCGTATTTTTTTAATAACTAATAACAGTAAAGTCTCATTTAAGCTTTAACTAAGCAGAGTTACGACTTGTTTAACCAAGTTCTATAGTTTTCTTTTATACTAGTAACCTGAAGTACACTTTGTATTAGACTGTAACACCATTTTTTTCACTAATTATAGGTGTTATGCAGTATTTTTCTTTGTTGACTTTAATTTACATTACTGTCCATTTATTATTTATTACAGCCACAATTCCTTTTTCAAGTTTTTCATAAGGCTTAAGTCGTTTAAAATTTATTATCACGGAGTTCGTAATTTCCGTCTGTCTGTCTGTTTCAAACAAGAATTTCTCGTTTCGTTTTAAGACAGTTTTAAAATTAAATTTGACATTTTTCCTTGTAATTATACTTATAGTTCTAAGCTCGCAATTGTTATAATTATTTTACTTCATATTTTTTATCCGAATTAGATCTTCTTATTTTTGGAACTGCAGTAATATTTTTCGACACAAGTTTAGTCAGTTTGCCGTGCAAGCACGTAATTGCGTAAGCAGAGTTCCTCAGATCCGGTTTTTGTATCACTCCGTAGATAACGAAGTCTAATTATTTTAATCTACATTATAGATTTTACTACTACAGTTAAGTAAGAATATCTTATAATTTCCGGTCAATGTTTTAAGGTACTACGTAAGTTATCTTTGTAAGTAAACGGTAATTTGTTTTCGTTTTCACTTAAATAAATTGTAAACCGAATGATTTCTTTAAATTATTTTACGACTTAGCCTTATATACGTTTATATGTTGGTTATATTAGTTAGTGTTAAACACATAATAATAAATGGTGCTTTTGTTTTGTGTAAATTACAGCTTGCGACGATCATTTGTAACTAACCTTGAGTTACGAATACAGGTAAGGTAGTTGGTGACTTTGTTATTTTTGTTATAGCCAATATTTTACTTTCGGTAGAATCTTAACCTTTGTGTTCTAAATATCACTTCGCTTGGAAATATGTTTAATGTTAGATACGAGCATTTGTTTCAGGTACTTAAACAGTTGTTACAATATTACAAGTCTAACAATGCAAATTGAATATAATAAACTTTTTATTTATTCAAAAGAGATATATAAGCTAATTTACAGAGTAAATTTTATAAAAAATTAAACTACTTAAACTTGTTTAACATCAATATAAAACTAATTTATAATTTATTAAAGTAACTACCTGATTTTTTCCCTCCCAGTAGGTGTTGGTTTGCTGTATTTTTCTCAAAGCAAGGTCAGCCCAAGTTGTTTGAAATAATTGTTTTTTACTGTTATTGTTTTCAGACTCCTCTAGTCTAATTATTACAAAAGTAAACTTATTGGTACCAGTTTCCTTTGTATAGCTTATTGTGTTCTTATTTTCGCTCTCTTTAAATATGTATAAACCAGACAATATCCCCAAAACTGTAGCGTGGATTAAAGAGTTAAAAGCAACTCAGGCCCGGGATCAATGCTCTCTATTGGGCATCACACCAGCAGGTACACTTGAGGGAATGAGAGAGTTCAGCTTCGTGCTTATATTAAAGAAAAATATAAATTAGGTGAAATCGACTCAGACGAAAATATTAATGAGTCCAAATTAGAAACTACAGCAGCCTCGACTGATGTTACACCAACAGTCACACAACAATCTGAGGTACAGTCCAACATAACATACACACCTTCACAAACAATAATAGATCCGAATATACAAAATTTGATAGTGGCTATGCAACAACTTACACAAACAACAGTTGAACGCACTACAGAAGTAGTGTCTTCACAGATTGCCGAGTTATTCTCAAGCCATAATAGAGATAGTGATGCGACATTTCCTTCTGTTGTTCGCGAAATGATTAGAGCCCTGCCTATGACTTCAGGTTCGTCCCTCCCAGACCTCGTACAATTTGTAATTAAAGCTACAGAAATATTCAACTTGAACCTTGTAAGTGACAAACTATTTATTACAAATACTATTCCGCGGACTGAGGGTAGACTTCGTGGCATATGGTTAAATGCTATCACGTCTAATCTTAGTTGGCTCTCACTGGTCCAGACTATACGTACTTCACTCTTAACTGATAGAACACTGAGGGAAGCTCAGAATCAGTTTTTGTACCGCCAGCAAACTAACTCAGAGTCCTTAGCTGACTATGTAAACAACATTAGTGCCATGTTTACATTTTTAAACCCTACAGTAGATAATGCAGTTGTCTTTACTACTATTATGGCAGGTCTCAATCCCTCCACTAGAGCCAGCTTATCAGGACTTATAACACCACACTGCATTAATGATCTTTTAAAATTGGCCCCCACAGTAGATGACTTACGTCTTACATATTACGACACTCCACAAACAACCAACGTATCCCCACCTACATCCCTTCATAGTTTCATACCATATAATCAAAGTTTTCAACAAAACAACAGATTGTTTTACAACCGAAGCAGTGGCCACTCTAACCATACTAACGGTCAACACCACTACCAAAATCACCGGTCACGTAACTTTAATCAATATAAACCTCAAAATAGTCGTAATGGTGGTCATTCACACTTGGAATCAGGGAATAACCATTCAGGCCAATATAGTGCACCAAAAAACAACACAAGTCAGCGTAACTACCAAAACGGTCAGCAGAATAGGCAAGCTAATTATTCTGGTCAGTCCAATTCCAGGCCGAAACATTTAAACTTCCCAGGGAGGCATTTTTAGACAGGGAAATTGTCTCCCCTAAACCGAAGGTGAATCGCCCTGTCCGCTCTATGGCACCTTCCTTTCCCAAAGTAGATCCCCTTACTATCTGGCTATCCATAAAAGAAATCAAACTTGAAGCACTAATTGATACAGGCTCCACATACTCAATAATATCTGGGTCAGTCTTTAAGGATCTACAGAAAGGTAGAGGGTTTTACGTCAACTCACTTAACACCAGAACTCAAGCCATGACAGCGAATGGTACTTACATGAATTTCCAAAAACAGATTAAATTGCATTTTAAAATTTTACACCTTTCCTGGACTTTTCCTTTCTTTGTATCAGATAGCCTACCGGTGGCAGTTGTTTTGGGTTTGGACTTTGTAGATCACAGTAAAATGGTGATCAATGCGGATCAGCGTAAAATAACTTTTTCCTTTGACACAACCTTAATTATTAATCAATTCCAGGATCAGTCAGCTCAACCCAACATAGAATCAACTCATACAGCACCAACATTAGGAGAAAACTTGAACACAAAACAAAAACACATTTTAAAAAACCTATTGCAGCAGTACCCGGATACCATAACACCATGCCTTGGCAAAACCAACTTAATATCTTATACCATCCGTATAACAACTAATAAGATTGTCCGCTCAAAACCTTTTCATTATGCTCCTCCCAAACTGAAAGAGCTAAACAGCCATATTAAAGACCTGTTGAGTAAGGGTATTATTCGTCCTAGTGACTCTCCATATTCAAGTCCGGCGTTTTTAGTCCCGAAAAAGAATGGTAAAAGTCGCATGGTGGTAGACTACCGTCTCATAAATAAGATGGTTGAGCTGGAGAACACTCCCATGCCAACGGTGGAGTCAGCATTCCAGTATTTAGAGAAGGCTTCTCATTTTTCCCACCTGGACCTTGTAAGTGCTTATAATCAAATACCTCTTGATGAGAATTAAAAAAAAAATACACGGCTTTTGTCACAAGCACAGGTTGTTACGAGTAGTACAACTATCTGCCCTTCGGCTTAGCATCCGGTGGCATGGTTTTGGCCAATCTACTTGACAAAGTCTTTGGAGATATAAAATTCAAATTCCTTTTTGTTTATTTTGATGACCTAGTTGTCTTCAGTACCAGTTTCAACGAGCATGTACAGCATCTTAAAATAGTTTTAGACAGGCTTAGAGATGCTGGTCTGACTGTTAGTCTTGAAAAAATGGTTGTGGCATCTCCTAGAATAGAATTCCTGGGTCACATATTTCATAATGGTAAAATCAGTCTAAATCCTGACAGAAGTAAACCTATCGACTCCTACCGAACACCAAAGAATTTAAAACAACTGTCTAGGTTTCTGGGAATGTGCTCATATTACTCGAGATTCATTAAAAGCTTTTCTCAGATTTCGGAACCTTTAAATTCTTTAAAAAGGAAGGGCGTTCCATACATATGGGGACCTTCTCAGGAGGAGGCATTCAAAACCCTTAAAGCAATTTTAGTATCTTCACCTGTTTTGAGGCTACCCGACTTCGAAAAACCCTTCACGTTGCAGACCGATGCCTCTGGCACGGCTGTGGGTGCGGTCTTGTCCCAGGAAACTTTTGATGGCAGCCTAGCACCTGTTGCTTACGCCAGTCGTGCCCTGAACCTCCATGAAAAGAACTACTCAACCTTTGAACTGGAGGCTCTCGCTGTTGTGTTTGCTTTGGAAAAGTTCAGAACTTACTTAGAGCATAGAGAATTTTCTCTTTTTGTGGATAATAGTGCTCTTTCCTGGTTGCTGAACCACCCCAGGCAAATTGGAAAAATAGCACGATGGATTGCCTTAATAAACACATTTAAATTTCAAGTCAGTCACATTAAGGGCAAAGAGAACGTTGTTGCAGACTGCCTCTCTCGTTTGTACGAGGAAGACTCCACAACTCCTCAACAAGATGACACAAGTTCAACACCTTCAACAAACAAACCCAAAAATCCTACCTCAAAATGTTTAGTTCTTTTCTCTCTACCAGAAGCCTTCCAAGACATAAGAGAACATCAAGCCCTAGACCCAGAATTAAAAAATATAATTAAGTCTGGACAACACCCTCCAAACTATGAAATAATTGATAATGTCTTAGTCTATAAAACCCCTTCCCAGAGCAGACCGCGTGTTGTTGTTCCCAAAAAACTACACCACATGCTATTTGCCATGTATCACACGTCCCCAGTTGGAGCACATTTGGGAATCTCCAAAACACTAAATCGGTTAAAAAGAACATTTTACAGTTCTGATCTTACTACAACAATAACTAACATGGTTAAATCATGCTTGCAGTGCCAGCGCTGTAAGCAAGCCCCAAACACAAAATATGGTTATCTATCGTCTGATCTTGCTCAAAGACCTTTTGAAAAGATCATGATTGACTATGTTGGTCCTCTCCCTAGAACAAAACGTGGTCACCAGTGGCTACTAACCATTGTAGACGCGTTTAGCAAATTTTCTGTCATGATCCCAACTAAGAATTCAACAGCTTTAACTACAGTAAATGCCCTTAAACGAGGCCTATTTTCCTACTTTGGGTTTCCCCAGTCTATTGTCTCTGATTCTGGCAGTTGTTTCAAATCTCATCAGTTCAAAAACATGTGCGATGAGCTTGGGATTAAACACATTAGGACTTCTCCTTATTACCCGAAAAGTTCGCATGCTGAACGTGTGAACAAAAATATCGGAGTTGCCTTGCGAATTTTCCACCACAAAGACAATACTCAGTGGGACGAAAACCTACATTTTTTTCAAACCGCCTTTAATTCTTCTAAGCACGAGAGCACTGGCACATCACCCTCTGAAATATTTTTGGGATACATTATCCGCACTCCTTTGGAAAATAAATGGAATCTTGACCAACTTCTAGAACCTAATTCTGAACCAAGAAACATGGAACAGAGATGGAGTAAAGCTCTAGACAATCTGATCCGTGCTAAGGATAAAGTATCCAAACAGTATAATAAAGGTCGAGCACAGGTTTAGTTATGTATCGACTATTTAACCTGAGTAATGCACCCAAACACATCTCAGCCAAGTTGCAGCCTATGTGGTCTAAACCTTTTGAAATTGAGACCTTTACTTCCCCTGTAACAGTTGCCTTGCGTGACCCAAAAACCAAGAAATTTGTGAGGTCATCAAATGTATCCCATATTAAAAAGTGCATTCTCCCAACTCCACGACAATGATCTGCCACTAGATATTTCCTCTATTCCGAAAAAGCCATTGTGATATTAGGTTTAATTTGAGTTTATTTTCATTCTTCTTTCATTTTACACCTTACAAATAACATTTCCTTTTCTTTTTCTACTCTTCTTTGGGACCCTGCATTGGTGGCTCTGCCTGACACTGAGGTGGATTTGGCTAAGGAGTTCACCTGCGCGTGCTCTCCTCTTGCTACCTGGTGTTGGGTTTGGCAATTCTGATGTTTGGTCCAAACTGTCTACTATACACTTACACGGGGGATGGGTGGTTATGAGATCTGCCGTTTAAATTTTTTTGTTTGAAGTATTTACAGCTTCCTTGATTTAGCATTTATTTATATATTTTTTCAGTAATTTATAATGGGAGCAGCGACAGTCTCATTGCCTCCTATGCGCAACCCCAAACACACTTCATTAACACATCTTTAACTATCTCTATCCTATTAATTAATTTTTTTTTGGTTAAGTTATAACTTAAGGCATTTAGGGATAGAGAATAATTTGTATCGATAAATGCTTTAGAACCGACATTATTTAGCATTTCCCTTATAGTCGACTGTTCAACAAAGTTTTCTCCTATATACAACTAGGCTAAAGCTATAGCGAAGCACTCACGCCAGTTAGTCAATCGTTATTTATTGCTATAAATGTTTATCTCTGTGTAATTTAGTGTTCGTGTATGGTTTTTCGTGATAGATATTACTTTGTATTTTCGAGCATGCGTGTTACGACCTTATAATGGTCAGTTATATGTATATTTATTTGTATGTGTTAGTTACACAGAGTGGTTATCCTATCCACATATTAATGGTTATTACCAATCATTTCCTGGCCTACTAACTCTGAGCCAACAGGAGTTTTTTTTTCTCTTGAGTTATTGTTTGTTGGCCTATTCCTTCTCGATCTGAACACTCCATTTAGGGAATACTACTCGCCATATGTCACCAAACAATCTTGAAAAACTAATAGGGTAGATAAGTTTAAAGAACTTGTTAGCAGACCAATTCTCCTCTTTCCTTGCCTCTTATGACTGTAGTCACTAGGAGACCTCATCATTTAGATTTGGATTTATTTCTCCAATGGCCATTTCATCTTTTCACCACCTTTCCTGTATTTCAAATATTGAAAGAATATGAACAAAACAATTAATTGTATATGTTCTTCCAGAGAGGTCATGGGGACCTTTCACTCCCTCTCATTCTGCGTCCGGTAGATTGGCTTGTTGGTAGCAGGCTTGTCTCCCGCTGCGGGAGGGGGGGAGGGAAGTAAGGGGAACAGGACTAGGATAATGGCCAGCTACGATGGAAGAAATATTCTAATGAGTTACACAAGAATAATATATCCTTAACCTCTCCTTTCCTACTTGGCCTATTTTTGGAGGGAAATCTGAGTCTGATGATGGGGCTGAATGAAGGTCGCGATTCTCAGTCAAACACGGTTTCCAGAATTCTGATTCCTTTTACCTAGACTATCTTCTATAATTTAATTAAACTTTTTAAAGAAGCCCAACCTTAACCTTGGAAGAGTTAGAAGTATTTAGCAGGTATGTGACATATTGGTGATATATAGATCTTAGTTGCTTTCCTCTTATGGGTTGAAGTTGTCTGTGGTTGAGGACTGGAGCTGTTCAGCGAGAATGGGCGCGGTTTCTGCACCGCCTTTCTGCATGGTAGTGTTATTTGAATATTTTAGTAAACTCTGCGTTCTAGTTTAAGACTTTTGGCTCAATTTAACTTTAACTGGTTCACTTCCAAATAACTTTCCTCTCACCCTTTCTACCACTCTTAATGGCTAAGCTTTCGAACTCCTCGGAGAAGGAGGGGAGGATGCGGCGAGTGCCGCTACAGTTTTGAATTTGGCGCGCGTTATCCGTCTGTTGCCGCGAACCCTATAGCCAGCTGCGCCGACCTCTAGCCTTTAGCTCAAACAATAGGAGCCTCCTACCATCCGGAATTCTTCCGGACAGGTTCTGGTAGGATGGTTCCTGCTAGGTTTTCAGGCTGTGACCGGAGGTTGTGCACACAGGAGTCGTTGTGCAGCTTTCGAGCAGGGTGGACCGGGAGAAGTTAGCGTGGGTGGTCTAGATTTTAGTAGTATTTTGTTAGGGAACCTTTCGGAACTATACCCAAATTATTAGTATTTATTTAGTCATCAAAGCTGGTTAGGTTTTGGAATAGACGGAATCTAGTGGCGGATCCACGGATTATTCCTCTATAAGGTCCCACCTTCCGGTCGCGACGCCACGAGGTCGCAAAAAAAAAAAAAATACATTTGTACATCTCTCCGGCAAAAAAAACAACTTCGTCCCAATGTATTGTGATAGGCCCTATGAAGCTAAGCCAAACTCATTGAGTGTTATGTGCTACTATCGAGCACAATTTTGCTTGAATATAAATTATTCTTATCGACTAATTTCAAGCATTCTTTCGTTCTCGGGATTCGAGTGGATAAAAGACAGACACAGAAAGACATAAAGGAAAGAAACGTTTCGTCTTGTAAAGCTCATACAGTACATGTTCAAGTACTTATTACTGATATCTACCTGGCGTTTCTTATCTGGTTTAGGGACTAACACAACATAAATTTATTTTAATATTTACATAAAAATTAAATTATAACATATTTTCTTAAGTCTTATAATAGAATCAGCCGAACTACACCCATTGTATTAAAATACACAAATTAAATTGAGTATGAAAGATTAGATACCATTTTCATATATTTATACATGCAGGTTGTCCCGGAATTCTTTGGAATGTTTTTGCTCAATTTATTCCTTAGGCTTGGAAAACATATTTGAAAATATAAAAATGGGTTTAAGGAGTATTTTTTCTTGTTTGTCAGCGTGTTTGTGTGCTTATAAAATATTTTATATCACAAGACCTCTTTGAGAAACAATTTTACATTTGGTATAGATATGAAAAATACCCTATAATATATGCATAAAATATTTGAAGTTTTTAATTAAATCCACTTAAAAATTAACAATAAACCGTTGGTTAAAAGAATGTGAAGAGGGATAAAAGTTGTGCATTTCCATTAAGAATTTAATAACATATATTTGAAAACGATTGAATGAAGCACTTAAAATATCCAAGTTTTTTGTCAAAGTTTTGTTGCCCTCATAGGCCATTGGTAATTGGTCTGTGAGATAATTTTTCAAACAGAATAAGAGAAGAATGTGTTCTGTACAAGGTTCACAAAACTGATGATATTGTTACGGTCACTGACAGGATTCGAATCTGTTTTTATCTATAACTAAGATCCAAATTCCTATACTTTTGAGCATTTGGAAACTGGTGCTCCACAGTATATGGAGTAATTAATATATTTAATACTAGTGAGTGACAAAACACAGCTAGTTACACTATATGTCGATTTGGATTATCAAAATCATAGATTGGATATTGTATAGACTTAGTTTTAGTTAGGACGTGACAGTGTCGACGTTATACTAAGTTTAGCGGATTGGATGTGGCGTGTATAGGTAGTGGCAGCACATTGTCAGACCAACTTTGCACAAAACTTATCTCGTATCAGAGTGATGCACGCCGCTCGATTATAAAGTGATGAAACCATTAAGGAACAAGCGAGTTCAGGCGAGGAAGAAACTTTCGGTAAAAGTATCAGAGTTTCAGTTAACTATCCGAAAGTTGCCTGGAGAGTAACAAGTTGCGAACTGTCGAGTTAATCTCGCTTTTAGTTATGTCGTGTGATAATTTTGTTGAGTGTAGAACGAAAGCGTTCAACACGTTCTTTAACAACAATGATAAAACTAATTACTACCAACTTTTTGAGAGATCAATTCCGAACTGACTTAGTTTATTATAATCTCCAGTATACAATGAAATAATAATAATGATTATGAAGTCAACAATTCCGAGAATTGTTGTAACAACCTTTTAACAAACACGCGTTTGTGTTTGTATGTTTGGCTTTATTATACGATTTATTCAGTTATAATGATCCTCTTTACTTGGTACAAAATCATATGGTGGAAAATGTGGTTGTCTTTAAGCGCACTGAGTTTAAGGCTCAAGTTTCAAGTACATCTAGAAATCACGTACAGTGTTTCACACGAAACCGTATAAATTTGAGTTGATGTGAAAAGCATACAACACAGCTACAGAGACTACGTGGTCTCAGCTCATTGATCAAATTCTTCACATTTTGAAAACTGAGTGAATGGAAGTGGGCAATTTCCATATAACGTTTCTTGCTCATTTAAAAATAGACACAGAATATTAGTAAATTAACGGGTTTTTCAAACCAATACCAATTTCTCGTGCTGAACCCGTATTAATCCGGAAACTTTTAAGCCTAACAGAAATAGATATCAAATACAAATAGCGTAAACTATTTTAAACAATGTAAAACACACCTAGGATGCAAAATTTTCAAGAAGTGACATTTTTTAATTAAACTTTAATATAACTTGATCATTGTAAAAGGCTGAATATCAAAAGAAGAAACACATAAGAAAGGCTGTGAAACATATGATAAGATTGTTATTTTAGGAAAACAATTTAATGGTTTTTAACTCCTTAATTATAACGTTCTGTCCAGTTTCATTTTTTTTGTTTTACACAACCTTGTTGCTCGCCACTCGCTATAAATATTCTTCCGATTATCTTAGAACTAAATTCTTGGCGGAATAATAACTTGATTGGCTCGCGTAGTAATGCCTTTTTATGAAACTAAATGGTTTATCCCACAGTGATTATATTTTAAGATAGTTCAGTTTAAACTTCGCTCTAAATTTTTTACTTCATTTTAAGTTTGACTCTTACTATCTAAAACGTTTTAACCTCTCATGTCTCACATTAATGGCAAGGGTAGTTTACCAACATCGTGGTTTGTTAACCAGCGTTTTTCGTTCAATGGAAGAAGGATACGAATTATATTCGATTTTATCCAATGTCAATAGCAAGGATGCTAAGTTCCATTATTTTGATTTTATGTAATAAGTGCTAAGTGTAAGCTTTCTTGCCACGATTAAACTTATATGCTCGTTTTGAAATCTCAAATATTTATTACTACGACCTCAGACATTTTTACCCTGTATGTTTCGTTCAATGATCTTAAAGGATGGATACGTTTTTGTTTAAGAAATCATCGTTCCAAAATCCATTCTGATTCTTATAAAATACTCCAATCATTTCTGAAGTATTAAAAAATGAATTTATTATTAGGAAGGATTCAAAGGTAAAAACATAAAAAAACACACTATAAGTCTTATATGTTGCCATTACTTAAAGCACATAAAAACTTTACTAAACTGAGTGTATTCAGAATGAAATCTACCACTAGTGTAGTGAAAGCTAAATATTTATCTTACAAAAGAGACGAGTTGGAAATATGATGGATATTCTTTTCCTCTCTGAGTACCTGCAATATTGAAACTGCACGCTCACACTGAACTACGTCCATGTTGCCACTTATTTATTAGAAGGCGTGTTACGTTAAAACGTGACATTGACGTTTGGGAAGGCTACTTGAAATACCACGTGTATAATACACAGTATAAATGCACACACACACACACACACACACACACACACACACACACACACACACACACACACACACACACACACACACACACACACACACACACACACACACACACACACACACACACACACACACACACACACACACACACACACACACACACACATATATAAAACTTATTATTGTATTACTGAATGTTTATGTGCCTAGTACTACTAATTAAAAACATAATCTCCATTAGTTTCATGGTAAAAGTTAGTATTATATGTTGATCAGATCACATCCCAACTGTCTCTCAAGAATGGAGTTCACTGCACAATTAATTACATAAACTAACCGTTTTATCCGTGGTTCACAATCAAAAATAATCAAATAAATATTTTACAAAGTTATGTTGATAACAAATAAATATTTAAAATTGTATGCCAAAACATACTCTATAGGTGTCTATATTTACTAACTGTTATTAACTAATATGTAAATATACTTAAACATCAATTTGATCTCATGCAACTATTATTGACGTATTCATACTGTATTTACTTTTTATTGAACAATTAAATGATTATTGAAAGTTAAACATCTACAAATAATAAGCTCAATAAATTAGGATTTACCAAATAAATAGTTTTGCTTTTTCTCTTTCTTTCAAGATAAACATCCAATGTAGCCATCAGCCTTACACTATTATGACATGAAAATTCAACCCTCTCTCAACTGCCCCTTTAAACACCTCATTATTGAAAGCTAGGGAAGTCTTGAATGTCATATTTCACAACTTTTCTAACTCAATAGAAAGTAGTTACCAAAGTGTCTAATAAACTAAAATAGTGTAATATCTTACGGCATACAGTTTCCCTTTCAAGACGGTTAGACTCAACACGTTTGAAAGATTGAATGGAAATTAATGAGCTAAACTCCGCATGAAATGGGAAATCCTATCTCACTTGGGCTGCATTAAGCAGGGTCATTAGGTCACTTATCCCTTGTATACTGCAATGCACTTATAAGCTTACCATTCTCTACAGCATCATGCCATATATCTAATACTTTATAGTATCAAGTCATTGTTTATTCATTATTCAACGAAAATTCACATAAATTGAGTGGTATTGATGTTTTGAATACCCTTATTGTGTTATCCTTTCATATTCTTATTTTAATGCCGTTGTAGCGGGTACAACGGTTATCGCAAGATAACCGGATTAAACAACATTGAGCGTGGCTGCTACTTACTTGGGCAGGTGACCGCTATGCGATCCCGTCCTTGCAAGCAGCTCGCCTGCCCGCCTATTGATGATGGAAGTCACCTTTAAGCCGTTGGTCTTCAAGTTATGTAGTAGAGAGGGATTGTTAGCCCTAACTTCGCCTGGTAAAATAAGACATTATTTTACTCTACTTTTGCAGAGTGCGCCCGCTGAGTGTATTTATTGTGGGTGTCAATTTAAAAATAACCTTTTCCTGTACAGTTAAATATATCCAAAAGGGATGAAATGCAGATGTTCTGTGAAGTCGATAGTTCTGTAATGAAAGAAAGGTATGCGTAGGCCACAATACTTCGCTAAGAATAGAATAAAAGAAAGGCCATGGTGGGACATTCACCATCATTTAAATCATTATTGTCTATGTAGATATGAACTGTAATACAAAATTTCAAGTCTATAATCAAATTCGTTTTCGAATTATCTCACTACATGATAGGCTTCGCTTACGCTCAGCCAACCTTATGGAGAAACATGCACCGTCATCCAACTCGATATTATTCATGTAGAAATGATATTTCATTCGAAAGTTTTAATGTATTCTTCAATTAGTTCTTATAACTCAGTAAAATAAGGCAAAATAAGGATGCAACCTCGGAATAAAAGATAATAGGCTAAACATTTGCATACGTCTTTATTTTGATTGTATAAAACTCACCTCAAAAGTCTCATATAATCACGTGTAGCGTAAGGGAAACGAGATATTTGCAAAAAAACTGATTTTCGTGACGTTTGACCTTAAATATCTTAAGTCGCGTACACGTGAATATATGAGACTTTTAAGGTAAGTTTTATACCATCAAAATAAAGACGTATGCAAATGTTTAGCTTATTATCTTTCATTCCAAGGTTGCATCCTTATTTTACCGGACTATTAATAGCTTCTCTTGATAGCCTTCAATTATATTAGCCATTGAATAGTGAAAATATAGCATTAGTACTCATTCAATGGCTCAGTAAACCCCATGAGAAAACACGTGTAACCATGAATATTAATATTGCCTTTGTACAATAAGGGTTTACTTATTCTTACGGAAAGGCAAACAGAAGAGCTATTTTTATAACTCCCTCAGTAATAGAAGTCACTAACGTTCAGCCCATAATTGTTACAAGCTATCAGGTTAATAATAATAATAATAACATATTCTTATACTGTTAATGTTTTTTAAATGAATTTTTATTTCCCAATTATACAGGCGCATAACATAAATGACCATCCATATAAATGTAAGCGCTAGTCAATGTCGAATATTTGATCGAAATGTCCAAACATAAAAAAAAGCAAGAAGAAACTCATCGCAGATGTTAACGGCTTATATTATAAAACTTTTAATTGAACTGAGATATCAAACGAATTTTTACAAGAGATATTTCAGTGCCTTATCGTACCAAATAGTTGGAATATTTTGTAGTTATGGTTGTTATGTTTGCATTGCTTATTGCAGAATATTTTATGCGTATTAAACCTCGTAGGACAACTCTATAAACGTTACTAGATATATATTGAAAAAAAAAACTAAGTTGTTGTGAACAGTCCATACTTTACAACACTGCTCTACACTTCATAATAGTACAAATATAATACATTTAAAACTTCGAAAATCAATTTCCTAATAAATTAAAAAATTACAAGGTTGATATAACGAAAGTTATATAAAATGTCTAATTGTCCTGTATCACAATATTGTTCGACTTTGTGTAATAAAAGATTTACCAGGCGAAGCAAGGATTAAGAAGCCTCTCTGACCATACGTGTAACATCCGATGTACAAACCTAGCATACATGTAAATTGCTACAATATTTGAATTTTTACAACCATTTTATAAATTACTTTATAGTTGAATTACAAAATAAACGTTGAAAATCTTAATGTTTAAAATTTTGAAAAAATTAAAATTTGGATGAAGACGTATTTAAATAATGAATTTATTATATAAATATATGTATATATGTACATATATTAAATTTAAAACAAGAATAACAGTTTTTATAGGTAGATATCTACGAAGCCCATGAAAAACACGTAACACAGTATGTTATGAAATTTTATCATGACATCAGTAAGGTGCTTAAGTATGTGATGAAATTAATTTCTTGGATTGGTCGTTTTCATAGTAATGCCGAACAATAAACGAATAATATGCAACGTATTTTTAATTGCAAGCTAAACCTTGAAGCACGCCATTTATTACTGTGGATGTAAAAAACGCGTATATTTTATGCATCAACTATTCAATTTCAGTTTGAAATTTACTGCTATTTTCTTGTTGTATTACATTTAAACACATACACCAATATTTAAAACTTTTATTTTTGTGAGACCTTTCGATAGTAAGGATATCTTCGTCAGATACATCACAAAAATAAATACAAACAGTAAATTTGATTTTTAATAATAATTTAATGAGATCTAAACACCCAGTATACACACAATTTATAAATGTTTACTAAGACAATCGGAATAGGCACATTTATGAAAAAATCATTGAAAACAATCTTTTATAACAAATAATAAAGATAAACTTGGATATTAAATTAAGGAGATACGTCAAAATGCATAGTTTTGTATTTTATGACATTTAATTAAAATGATATGAGTTGATAAGAATATATTATAAATATACCCAAACATTGCTATTGTATATAGTGTACCAAAATTAAATCTATCTATATAATACAAAGTCGGAAAATGATTTGTTAATACCAAAAATCTTCAAAAATTAAAACGGATTAATTTTATGGGTTTTCAGTAAAGGAATTAGGAATGTTTTCGAAGACTGAATAGTGTGACAGCTTGCGAGATAGACTACTCGATTCTGGAGTGATGAAACCGTTGAAGAACAAACGAGTTCCGACAAGAAAGGAACTTTAAGTTAAAGTACCAAAGTTTCTGAAAACTATCCGGACGTTGCCGAGAAATTAAAAGTTGGCGAACGAGTAAATGTTGTCATTAGTTACTGTTAGGCAATATCAAATCTTTACAACTCTTTTATTAGTTTCTAAGATTTGCAATTTAATAAAAAGACTTGGTTTAGTAATAGATAAAAATACAGTGTGCTTCAAATATTGAGTACACGTTGTTTTACTATTTTACAGAAGATACCTTTCTTGTTTTTAACTTGTAGCTTGTTTAATTTACAACCTAAAATAATTGATGTAAAAAAATATTGTATGATAATTTATTTGCTGAGCACATGCAAAGCCTATTCCTTTAGGGGCTGAACAATTTTGATTTCTTTCTGTCTGTCTGTCTGCCCACATGATATTATGAATACTAAATTGGATCCAGGCTGGGGTATGGAATTACTTGCTGGGGTGGAGCCTACCAAATCGACACTTTATCCTATTATTATATTACAAAAACACTTTGTCCGTGTGATTGCAGGAAAGGGAAAGCTTGAGCATGCCTGGCCGATTTTTCTTGATTTGAAATTGTTTCCACTAAAGTATCTATTTATTTATAAAGTCTTAAAACTATTTTTTGTAAGAAGTACAGCTTTCTCCGTAATGACTCGTAGTACAAACCATAACTTAAGACGATGTCAAGTAATGCATGTTCCGAAATCACATTCAGCATCGTAATCAAAATTTTTACAGTAGTATTGCACCCCGAGTTTTTAATACAATCATTCACCAACTTGAAATTTTTTCTAAATATAAATCAATTTTTGTCTAACTTAAGAAAGTGGCTTTTTATTACAGAAAATCTAGATATTGTTTTGAAAATTGTACAATAGAAACACTATTGCAACTGCAGTATTAAACAGTTTTTAATTGCAAATAGTTAGGTTTCTCAACATATTATTTTGTATGTGGTTCTGATTGTATTTAATTTAACTTACTATTGCACAGATATTACATGTTTAGTTTATTTTGATAGTTTTATATTATATTTATTTATGTCATGCCGTTTTTTAATCTGTAATAATTTTAACGTGCTGGCGATCCCACCACAGGAATTTTTCCTAGGGGATAACCTATTTATTTTGCTTAGTTATGAAAACATAATGAGTATTCATTTGCAACCAATTGTTATGTTGGAAAACTTGAGTGTTTTTTTATCATAGATTGTTCAATTAATGTAGTCAATGTACAAACTATTATTTAAATTTAAATATAAGTATATTGTATTTTGGATGTTTGGGGTGACTGGGGCGCCCTTTGCGAGGGACTGTTTGTAATAAGTCAAAAGTTTCTTGATGGTAAAATATGTTGATTTATGTCATGCCGTTTTTATTATGGAATGGTTTTTTTGCGGGGGGTGTTTCGGTTTTTTCGGGCGTCTAACATGTATAATAGCATCTCTAAGAATCGATTAAAAATAATCTTTAAGTATAATATAGTTATTTATTTTTGTACATGTTCAAGGGTTGTAAAAATACATATTCATATAGAGTTGTAAATGTGTATTTGTTGTACTAAATTGTATTGCAGCAAAATAAAGAAAGAATTTTTGAAGTGAAAACTTCTTTAGGCGCGTTGAGCGTTTTGGTAGAGGGTAAAATCCTCGGTTCGCGTCACCGACAGACTAATGATACTAACCTGCATGAAAAAGTCAGTCTCGCTGTGTTTTTTAACCGTAGACTTGGCCGCGGACTACTAACCTGCATGAAAAAGTCAGTCTCGCTGAGTTAAAACTGTCCCGGCGGAGTATGAAAACAGACTGCGAAAATCAGTGACCTTTACGGCTTCCTCTCGCGATTTAAAAGTGAAGCCAATGTCGTTACAATTCTGTAAGATGCGTCAAATTAAAGCTCTTAATATTGGCAATCTATTGGTTACCATTTTTAAATATTAAAAAAAATTTCGAAATAATTTTGATTATTGTTTACATTTTACATAGCGTTTACAATGACAAGAAAAAAGTAGTAAGCGAGGATTTTTTTTATTTTTTGGTCAGACAAAATTTGTCAGCGAGAAAGTTGTGTGAAAATAGATGAATATTTTTTTTGTAATTTATCATTTTTTTTATTGGAAGTTTAGTTTTGCCTGTAGTAGCGTAATGAAAGTGATGAGTGAACGTTTCTGCCGGAACTGTAGTTGGCGCATTGGCTCACTGAATACCGTATTAACTCAATAAATTAGTTTATTGTGCAATAAAAATACCTTTACGAAAGAACCAAGTTAATTTAACTAATTTATTAGTTTTAAAAATATTGTGGGTTTAATTGTTATTGCAATTATATACTTTATCCGTAGCAATAACTGTATTATTTACAACGGTGTTCAACTCACTGTTGTTCACTCGGTGTTTACTCACTTGTATTCTATGTTTAACTAACTATTAATATTGAGCAATTACAACATATTTTTATACAGATAAATGAATAATGAAAACAACGAATATATTTTTAAACATTTTAAATATTTTTACGAATATTTGTATTAAAAATTTAGCATTATTCATTTTAATTATGTTTTTAATATTTAACCTCTTCATCATGAAATGAGTATTATTACGGTATAAGATTTATCTTACTAGCGTGGTAAAATAGATTTCTAGTTATTTGATAATATTTTTTCGTGGATTTTAAAATTGGAAAATTAAAAACGCGTTTACATTTACAATTACAGATGTACTGCTACTATAACGTATTGTTAATTACTCTCAACTTAATAGTTCCGTTTTCACTTCTATCGGCAGTCCCACGACTGCTACTGTTTTTTTTTCTATTTATAAATGTCCAATAGACATGGAATACCTCCATGCTTCGAGAACGTTGAAACTTTGGTGGTTCCTGTTTTTCACTAACTTCCGACCTGTTAGAGCTAAAAGTTTCTGGTTGCACTCAGCATTTCGAACTCCAGGTCTCTTTGGGAGTTCCAGGCCTCTCGGTGTTCTGAAGCTACCGATCCCGGAAATTTCTCAACCTTCACGTTCTCTATTACCTCTGAAATGAAGTCAGTTCTTATACTCTGGCAAGTATTAGGATTTTTTCTAGTCTTTTTGACCTTTACCAGATTCTGCTAACCCACGCTTTATGATAGCTCCCCGCCTCTGGGACCACTTCGCCTTATGACCTTCCTATTCTGACTAATTCTGGCTTTTGTACGTTTTTAGCCTGTATTACGTCGCATTCTTTGGCAGCTTCCAACCTCTATGATTCCATGGGAGCTAAATGTCTCTAAGACCTAAAACTTTACGGCAGGTCTCGGCCTGTCGTATATCTCGGCCTGTGGGAGTCTCAATCTCTAGGACTTTATGGCCCTCTGGAAAGTCCTTTTGACAAGCGCAAGCACCAAGTAGGTGATAGCCTCTGGATGGTCCTGGCCATTGACTGTTGAATGGCCTTTAGAGTTCTCATCCTCTGTCTGGCACCCTATCGGAGGGCTTAGTCTTGAGGACCTGCCGGCCTTTGGTAATACCTGTCAAATACGGCACAGCCTGCCGAAAATAACTTTTCATAGCATTGAACGGTAATATAGGTATTTATCGTATGTTCCCACTGACGTCTCGGATTATTTCCACTTCTTGGTGTAAAAATAATGTATCAATTGTACTCAAAGCTCCTATTGGAAATTATGGTAAAAGTGCAGGGCTATGAAACCGGATTTTACGAGACCCGGTTGGGTGACATGATCGTAATTTCTATTAATGACCCACGAATTATACTGAGGATCAGTTTTTCGGTTTATAACTGGCACCTGATTAGAGAATGTAAACATCTGTTATTGATTCATTCAATCATGACGGATTTCAGTTGCATTAGCGTTTCGTAAATAACTAATTAATAAGTAAATTAAATAATAGTAATTTTGTTATGAAACATAAAAATGTAGGCTTTTAAATTTAAAACGGATGCACTGGCATATATTTGGATTTACTCTATAAGAATAAGATTAAACCTCAAAAAGTGTACTACCTAATTTGTTGTCATAAAATTGTGGTTGTTGTCTCTTATATAAATATTACTAGGTCAATAGTTAAAGTTATTAATTATTGGGTTGTAGAAAATATTTTAAAAGTTTTTACTTTTGATCGTTTAAATAGTTATACACAATATACTAAAGGTAAACTAAAACGGCGGCATTACTTTAAAATTAGACATTTTTCATAATCATATCAGATATGAGGAGTGTTTGGCATTTTAGCATTGTTCTAATGGAGAATTAAAGACCATTTCATTATAATTCTTGAAAAACCAATCTTAACAAATTGAAATATGTATATAATTTAAATATGTATATATATTCTAACCATTAAAAAAACTTATCAGTATGTGTTATGGCATTAAACTGGGTTAAAAACAATACATTTGTATTGCCACGCCGCGGAGAGCAAAGCTTTGAGACGAGACTGCAACTTGAAAGACGAGATTTACTCGACAGTTTTCGAACTTGTTAGTCTCTCGGATAGTTTACTGAAACTTCGCTGTTCTTACCGAAGGTTTTCCCGTAAGGTACCACTTGTTACTAATGGTTTATCACTTCATAATATAAAGAATGTCCACAGCTCTATTAGTGGGAGCTTCGTGATATTAGAAACATATGGTTTGGAAAAGAGAATAGCACTATACGCCGACCAACAGGATATTGGTCACACTTGAATTAACCTTATTTTAGATGTACATTCGATCAAACGATTAAATTAATAAAAAATATTAGAAAAACGAAAAATAATCTTTTTATCGTTATATGATTACTTGGTTGTGTAGAATTTAGAAGAGAAAAAGGATGAAGTTCTTTACTCTTTGTGGTGTGTCTACGGGAATACGTGGCTCCGAAAGGTTTATGATTTGGAGAATTAAACATGAGTAAGGAATTTTCGAATTCCGTTATTGGTTTACCTACAGTCATTTTGTGATGTAAAGAAAAGTTATCTCGCTTAAGGGTAAGAAAACGTAAATAATATATTATAAGGTAGCCGTACGCCCACAATAAGGATTCATGACAATTTTATAGCTACATATGTCAGTATGCCACATGTAAAAAATGGAAAAAATTATGTTCCTAGTTTTTTACAAATGTATACACAACTTTAATTTTCTCGTTGTCATCTCAGTTACCAACAGGACCAGTGTAACATAATTATAAACTCTGACACATAGCCAAATCCCAGGGAGTGACGTTCGTCATTATCGAATTCGATGTTGTTTATCTAGAAATGAAACTTGTGAAAAAATTAAGCATTATAAATCCGTTGTTTAATTTATTCTCGATATATCGTGTGGATAGACATACAGACAAACAGACAGAAATAAACATTTTTACAGCATTTATAGCTACAGGATTTGCTAAAGCTCAGGCAATAATGTATAAAA
Organism: Homalodisca vitripennis; assembly: GCF_021130785.1. Classification (NCBI taxonomy): domain Eukaryota; kingdom Metazoa; phylum Arthropoda; class Insecta; order Hemiptera; family Cicadellidae; genus Homalodisca; species Homalodisca vitripennis. The sequence continues at coordinate 27,231 of NW_025780784.1, forward strand.
AACCTTAAATTTAAAGAAAACATTACATAAAAATTTGATTATAGTTAATAACGTCACATTGCTAGTTAATATAGAATTTATTAAATAATAGTACAACTTCAAACTGTTAATACGGGTACAGTAACCGTTTCAATATAATGTAATCAAGGAATTTCAAAGATAAAGTTTCCTTTTTATTTTGCAAAAACGATTGCTTTACAAGAGAATTTCGAGGGCTGGAATGTTCTGTATGGCAATCAGATAGATGAGGCCAATAAAGTTTTAGTTAAGCTGAAGTAATTTCAGTAAAGAAAAATACCTCCAGTATTTTCTCATCGTCATTCTAAAATATTTAACATATTCGTTTTTGGTTTATTTCAAATTGTACATACCGTAAAATACGTCACAGGGTCGGTCTAAACACATTTTACTATTAGGTTGAATTAAAAGAAATTTTTCTTATACTATGACTTATGGTTGTAACAATTATATGTAATATTCACCCCGATATGTAATTGATTTTAAATTTTATACAACTAGCGCGAAATATTTTTTTGTATTGTTTGAAATTATACATTGCTTGAGATTCAAGGTAAGAGAACACCACGCTACAGTACTGGTACAGGCTCCACTTAGGTTAAATATAAAATTTAAAATATACAACTAATTTCAATGGTGAGATGTCCTGCAGACAGGCAACTTAAAAATAAACGTTTACATCCACGCCGGCAGAAAAAAAAACAATAGTGGCAGTGTACTGTGAGATGCTGTAATGAAGCTCATCCAACTCCCATAGAGTGACATGTACCATACTTGCACTTGATTTTACTTGAATGCAAATTATGCTTTATAAAAATTTTAAGCGTTCTGTCACTCAAATTTGAGTGCACAGAAAACAGACAGACAGAAAGACATAAATGAAATATTTCATTTTGTAATAGACTCTGCAAACGCTCCTGCAGTTAAATGGTCAAGACCTAATTACTTATATCTATCTGGGTTGTGTTATGTTGTATTGGGTTGCCATATCCTCCCATATGTAATTATTCTAAATGGATTACAAAAGTTACATAAAAGTTAAAATGTAAGTTAATTTCTTAAATCTTATAGTAGTATGACTCGAACAAAACCCATTCTTTTAAGAAATACACATTACTTGGAGTGAAATGGTTGAAATTTTCTTTTCATACGCATGATTAGAGACCATTTTTATATATTTAATAGCAGTAACCCGGTATCACACGTATTTTCTTAGGTTTTCCAACTCTTTCAGCACTTCTTGTTAGAGTGAATTATATTTCCGACATCATTGTTGAGTTTGCCTTCTTCCCACGACTATGAAAGTATGTTTAAAAGTACATTTACGGTCACTGTAATTTACTCCAATTTTATTATTTTTTGTTCCATAGCTGATTTTGCATCTTTTCTGTTCAAGAAAGAATATAAAAATACACAAATCTGAGGAAGTAATTTCTTTCAAAAGGCAACTAATTTAGGTTTCATAACAGTCTTTCAATGCAAAGTAACATTTAGATTACGTTGTCACTTACATCTTCACTGCTAGCAGTTACCCGCCCCTTTATACGCAATTTAGACGGCGACCACACTGGTTCGAGTAAAATATATTTCTGATGCCTTTGTTGAGTTTGCCTCGTTGCCACGATACGATAAAACAAATACGTCAAATGTTTGTAATCATGGTAATTGTAATTTCTTCGTTCTTATTGTAAATTCTTTGTTACATAGTTGATCTTGATTTGTTTTCCGATATATATATCACAGATCAGAGAAGCATATTTATGCTTTTTAATTTTGGCAAATTTAGAGCTGAAGATAGTATATGAGTTCAAAATAATAGCCTCTACCGAATGTACGAAACACTTGAGTTTGGAGATCTCTGAGGTCGTAGTAATAAATATTTAAGTTAAAAAATTTACTTATTAGTTTAATTGTGGCGAATAAAACATCACCATAGTTAAGTTACTATAATATTTACACATTCAATTATATTAATTTCAAATTAGATGTCTCACTTGAAAGGGCTAATATATCACACAAAATATAAATTCTACTTACAGACAAGGCACGCGATGACATTTAATAAATGTAAATAAACTGAAAATAATAAACAATGTTTACACACAACATTTGATTACATTTGACAGGCACATTCAAATAATATTACTCAACTTGAATTTACAGAAACCAATATGAGATTTTTTAGCTGCTTTTAAGACCATTGGGGCGTAGCTCAGAGGGTTTTCTTTAAAAGAATATGCCTATATTCATCGCAAGAACTGTAAAAATGTCCGTGCAAAATTCTAGTACAATCAGTTAACTAGCTTACGCGTAAAAACAAAAGAAATAAAAAAGGAATTTTCTCATTTATAATATTATTAAGATACATAAAGAGAGTGTCCCGGATCTCTCTGTAACTTATTTACAAAATGTATTGCTAAGTTTGCGAAAACATATTTTGATTATATAAATATCGGTTTTAAGGTGCATATTTTTTTTATCTGTCTGTGTGTTTGTGTTTTTGTCTAATACTTTATATCTCAAGAACTATTAGAGATCAAAGTTATAATTTTGTATGGATATGGATTATACCTATTGCATAGAAATTATTTTTTATAATTTATAAAACCATATCGAATTATTTTTTATTTTATAATAAAAAAAAGTTGGTTAAACGAAAAATGTGAAGAAGCATAAAAAAAACAAAACAACTGATTGTAGGAAGGCATTTTTTGATCAAATATTAACTTCAAACATTACTTCGTAAATATTTCATGTAGCCTTTATATAATTGTTAAGCACGTATGTGCTCAACTGCGCAAACTGCTGTTACTAAACATTAATATAATTTCTTGGTTCATTGAAATAATAATAATAATAATAATAATAAATATATATATATACAGGGTTGTATATTATGTCTGGAAACACCCAAATATATCCTTTAATAATTTAAATATAAATTTGAAACCTCTTACAATCGTGATAGAGATTGGGCATCTACTTTTTGGAACAATGTTTTGTTATGTCACACCAACGGGGGACGTCCCTGCCGAGGGTATCGTGAATATTCTTAATGGAAGCCTATACCTTGTGATACATAATTTTAAAGGTAATAGCTTACTGAATTGAATGCCACAAACCGCATCTCAAGGGAATTATTCTATCAGAAAATAGAGCATTTTTAGTATTGAAAATTTACTGATGTTCAACAATGTAATTTTTAACATGGTTCTTGCCACAAAATGTGTTACACTAATTTTTTAGCATTTTTTTAAATGTTCAATTAAATAAAACAAAAATTTCATTTTAAGCTGGTTCTATTAGCACAAATTTGCCAGTTTTTATTACAGTACAATTATGGAAATACTTATGTTATTGATTTCTTATTACAAATAAAAAATAATGTATGCTGTTAGAAAAGTCTTACAACAAACGTTTTATCTGCATTTGGTGTCAAAGCAATTGTTCGAACTGTGTTCCTTCTACGGTTTGACAATGAGCCAATCTTGTGTAAAATGATTCGACAGAGTTGCCTAACATTTCTTCAGTTATCAAAGCAATCTCCTCTATAATCCTGTTTCTTAGGTCTTCCAAATTATGAGGCTTTCTTCTATAAACATTGGATTTTTAAATGACCCCATAGGAAATAATCGATTGGTGACAAATCCGGAGATCTTGGAGGCCATTCGATTTCTCCTCTTCGGCCAATCCATTTATGAGGAAACCTTAAATCCAAATACTCTCTTACCTGTCTCCCATAATGGGGTGGAGCACCATCCTGCTGAAACCATACATTATCAAAGTATTCTCCTGATGCAATTTGAATAGCTGGGATTATTTCATTTTGGAGCATATTGTAGTAAAGTTCGGCATTTAAATTTCCATTGATGAAAAAGGGTCCAACAATTTTGTTACCTAAAATTCCACACCATACGTTCAGTTTTTTGTGGTTGCTGTGAATGGGACTCAGTAATCCAATGTGGGTTTTCACTAGCCCAGTAACGGCAATTGTGCCTGTTAACATTGCCATTTAGGAAAAAAGTTGCCTCATTAGAAATTAGTATGTTGGGTCAGAAAATCTCTATTGTCATCACATTTGCGCATCACAAGTTCACAAAACTCAACTCTTCTGTCGTAATTATCCTCACTTAACTGTTGGACTAAATGAAACTTTAAATGGTTTGGTATTTATTAATTTTCAAAATCTTACTCACAGACATAGGGTGCATATCATGTTGCTGTGCAGCTTTTTCTGAGCGATGTATGTGGGTCTTCAATAAATGTTTGCAAAACATCTAGTGCATGTTTCTTCATCTGTTGCAGATTGTATCCTACCCGACTTTGGCCGATTACGTACACTCCCTGTCATTTCAAAACGCTCAATAGTTTTTGATATTGTTAAAACACTTATGGGATTCCTTTCTGGGAAAGTGTCATTAAACAAATTCAAACTTCCCGATAAGATCTTTGACGATCGCCATATCCTCGCATCATCAACAGAGTAATTCGTTCTCTTTCAGACAATTCCATTAAAATGCCAAATAAAAACTGAACTACTGTAATTAGATAACTTGTTGACAGCAATGCTTCAGAGACACTGATTAACTCGACAGGAATGATATGACCTTTGTCCATTTGTAATTCCCAAGCTTAGACCTGTCTAGTGAAAGCTCCATGCTCAACAAACTGAAACCTGTAGACCAGATGATTAATAACACAATAATGTTTCTCATAGGCTAGTGACCTTTTGTCTCTTTAAAACCTTCCTGCTGACTGGAAAACACCAAGTACAGATTCATAAGTAATCAGAGAAAGTGACTCATAAGTTTTATTCATTGTAATAAAAACTGGTAAATTTGTACTAATGAAACCAGCTTAAAAATAAATAGTTTATTTTATTTTAATTGAACATTTAAAAAATGCTAAAAAATTAGTGTAACACATTTTGTGGCAAGAACCATGTTAAAATTACATTGTTGAACGTCAGTAAATTTTCAATACTAAAAATGCTCTATTTTCTGATAGAATAATTCCTTTGAGATGCGGTTTGTGGCATTCAATTCAGTAAGCTATTACCTTTAAAATTATGTATCACAAGGTATAGGCTTCCATTAAGAATATTCACGATACCCTCGGCAGGACGTCCCCCGTTGGTGTGACATAACAAAAACATTGTTCCAAAAAGTAGATGCCCAATCTCTATCACGATTGTAAGAGGTTTCAAATTTATATTTAAATTATTAAAGGATATATTTGGGTGTTTCCAGACATAATATACACCCTGTATATATATATATATATATATATATATATATATCATAATTGTATACCATTATCAATCGATTATATACACAATTCAACGAATGATCTAATTTCAACACGAAGACTCACTTGCATTCTAAAATTAAAATTAGTCAACTATAAGAATATGCAATTTATATTTATTTAAATTATTTAGTTGTAAATGGTAATTATTCTTTCAATAAACACAAATACTATTGATTAAACAGGCAAAAGATTGATTGCATCAATAAAATATATGAAACAATAAACAACGATTATTTGAGTTAAAATTAAACAAAGTTATAATTTTTAGAGCAGTAATAAACTGAATACTGCACTGTTTGTAAACACTGCAGTTCATTCATATACCATTTATTACAAGTGTTATTACTGCTTGGTTATTGAAAGCTTTTAATTACAAAACACTTGTGCATCCAGTTCATATTTAATCAAAACTATTTGGTTGAATGTATTTATGTATAACATGTATTACATTTAGTAAATGTTCAAAGGAAAACAAAGGAAAAAGTAATTTAATTGTGACAGGAGAGTGGACAAGGTGGCAGCAGGATCTACAGCATGGATGAATGGTGGCCATAAACTAGTGATCCCTGTAATGATTCTCTTTCTGTCTGGCTAAATCTGTCCAACTGAGCACTCGATGTCTTGTGGCTCTGAGATTTGTTTTGTAGGGGCTTTATTCGGAACTGGCGATTCTTTTCGTTTCTCTGACCAGAAGCTCTGTAGTTGAATTTTAAAATAAATCTTGCTGTTACTTGGAAGCAGTAATGTAGTTGGTACTAATTGCATAGAATATACGAATAGTCTATTAGTTTTAATGGATTTTGAGATTAGAACATGAAAACTAACGTTATAAGTTCTTTAGAAACACAAGTGTGGCCTTGTTCTAAAGTCGAACAGCGTAGATTCCATACCCCTATCATTTCTTCTATCGGTCAGCTTAAAATTAAGTTTTAGTATTTGTGAAAATATCTAACGTGTCCTTAAACTTTTGGAAAACTTGTATATTTTAAATTTTGGGAAGGAATAAATAAACAGAAAAGTCTGTAGGGTAATCTAAGTAGTATTTCCAAATCCATGAAGAAATCTCAACCAGGGTACTTAGAGGCAAGGTTAAAGTCCTCTTTCATTATTGGATATGCGGAGGAAAATTATGGTAGTTTTGAAATGTGACATTTATTCACTTAGGATAATAAACTGAGAAATTCCCTTTGGCTGCATTTAACTCTGAGTGACAAGAATTTAAACTTTCTTGCTTGTTTCACGAAAAAAGAGTCCATTGTTTGTGGGTTTGTTTTTTTTTTTTTCAATTTTAATTGTGTTATTTTTGGGATAATTCCAATCAATGACAACACCACATCTTTTAAATTTATTTGTCAACACGGATTTTACAATGACCTATGCAAAAAGAAAAATTATTTTGATTTTTGTTTGTAAGTAAGTAAGCTGAAGTTTTAGTTGATATATTGGCTGAAAGTCTGTTATTTGTTCTATAAATATTATTTAGTTTGTTTAAAATGTATTTCTTTCCATATTTTAGGGTTCGAATATTAACTTTGCCTTGTAATGTTTTTAAATAGTGGATTTTTATTAACCTATTAATAAAATCAAACTAAAATAGAACCTTAAGCTCTGGTTTTCATTTTTAAAGTACGAATCGATTGTAAATCTTATATTTTTGTGTAGCAATAGGCAATTTTGTAGGGGATGGGCCATAAGCTCCTTCACTTTTAGTATATTTAGTTAGTTTGAATATGGATTTCTTTTTAATTTTAGCTTTTTTTGGCCACATAATCAAAGTTGTTAAAACGCGGGAGTTTGAAAATCTTTTTTATATTAAATATCAGATACACATTTTACTTGTCTAATATAATCTTTAAAATATTTTAATTATTTATTTAGGTACTGTTTGATTATTATTTATTCGGAATTTCAAAAATTACAAGCTATGTTGAAGAAGATGCACCTATACTATCTTTTATAAGAGAAAAAAACCTTCAAATTTTATCTTAGAGATGCCCTAAATAGCGTTTAATAATCATCAAAATAGTTATTAGATTTTTCATTAGTTTCTTAAATTGCGCTCTTATAAAATCAAGATAATATCGGCACTTTTATGTTACAATAGAATTATCGAGAAACAGCCACGGAACCTAATTAAAAATTTAACATAGACGTCGCAAACAGACCAAATAATTTTCCACAAACTTTATGACTCAAACTACGACCATCATATACTTGTCGAACACGAGAAATTCTAATTTGATAAATTTTAAAACCCGATTTATCAGATTATTAGAAAGTGAGTCTCAAAGTGAGTGAAACAATCTCCTTCTGTATTTTTTTCACGCAAACTGTTTCCAAATCCTGAGAAATCGTCCCAACGTTAGTGTCTCCAGAAGTACTGTATTTGACCGTGTTTATATTTGTTAGACTCTTAATTTCCTATCACCAAACTTCAGAAATACCTCTGAAATATGATTTAATGTGACTGTTGAGATCAGTTCTAATTCACCTCCTGCTTAGTTCAGAGTCCGAAATCTCACAATGTCGCAGACGCCTGGGAATTTGGAGACTACGTCCGTACGAGGTATCCAGCCAAGACCGAAAATAGTAACTTGGGAATACACTTAGTAGTTTGTTGTGATTTTAGTATCAAAACGTATTTTTAGTAATGAGATGATTGCGGATGATAAAACGGCAGTAAACTTTGCATTCACATTGAATTAACACTTCCTGTGTTATGTAGGCCAATTATTGTGCAAAGTGGCCATCCTTATGACCATTGTGCAACACTAAACATGGATACCAAGCACTTGGATAAATGCCCAAGACTTTTCTTTTGGTAAAACAATATTTTTTTTGGAATAAGTGAATACATACCTTCCGACTCAGGGTAAAAAAGCCTATATCTCGGCTACTTAAAGGGATCATGATTGGGATTTTTTTTCAATAGGATTAGGATTATCGTCAGAGTAAATGTTTCTCTTGAGGATCAAGTTTTATATCAACGTATTCATGTGCTGGAATAGGATCGATTAGAGGACAAGTAAAGAGTATTATCCCAAGTAGTACTTTAAATCAGTCTAGCTTTACAGGCTTACAAAACCACGAAGCATTGAAATTCCAGCAATACTTCGACTCGGTTAATGGTTTATTGCCCCCATTCATTCCAAACAATTGGCTTCAAAAATCCCCGCCTCTTGGAACAGGGGATTATTTTATCAAACGTTTCCTGCCTAACCGATTAGATTTAATACATAGATATAATTTAATTTGTATTAAATGATATAACATTACATCTAGGTCGATTTAATGTTATAATCAAATGTTACACAACCATTAAAAAGAATCTGTTTTTCAAAATGCGGTTGTTCCTCGTTGGGCACTGGCCTGTGCCAGGACTATTTACATAGAGGAAGAAGGATGTGTGCTGAACAAGGTTCACAAAATTGATATAAAATTACTTTGTTCACTGATAGAACTTGATCTTGTAACAAAGATCCAAAATACACCTTAGAGCATGAGGCACCGGCTCTCCACAGTATATGGAGTAACTAATACATTTATAACTAGTGAGTACGTAAATACAGCTAGTTACACTATGTGTAGTTTATAATTTTGATATAAGAAATAACTAACTAGGATATTGTATAGACTTAGTTGTAGTGAGGAAGTGACAATGTTACGTTGAACTAAAGTATATCGGATTCGATGTGGGCGTGTATAAGATAGTGGTAGCACATTGTCAGACCAACTTTGCACACAAATTGTTTCGTGTCAGAGTGATGCACGCCGCTCGATTATAAAGTGATGAAACCATTAAGGAACAAGCGAGTTCCGGCGGAGGAAGAAACTTTCAGTAAAAGTATCAGAATTTCAGTTAACTATCTAAAGTTGCCTGGAGAGTAACAAGTTGCGAACTGTCGAGTTAATCTTGCCTTTAGTTATATCGTGTGATAATGTTTTACTAGTGTGAAGCAAAGGTGTACAGCACGTTCCTTAAACAAAAAGGACATATGTAATTCATTTTCTGCCAACTTTTCGAGAACGCTTAGAGTTTAAAACCAATGCCGAGCCGACTTAGTTATATTATAATCTCCAGTTTTAAATTAAATAATAGAATTATTATATCGATGACGAGAATTTATGTAATACATTTGAAGGAAATATTCATTTATAAACCTGGAACATGTAGAAATCCACGTACAATGTTTTCAACGAAAACAAAATACATTGGGGTTTGTGTGAAAATATTCGATTCAGCTACATGGACTACATGGGTTCAGCTCATTAATAACTTAATGAGAACTGGGATGTGTTGAAGGAGCTGAATTTCTTGAACAGAATTTATGTAGCTGAATTTAATATAGAGATGGTTATGAGTAAATAAATAGTTTTTATAAAACCAATACCAATTCCTTTGCCTTCACCAGTATTAATCCGGAAACAGATGTATCAGTGAAGCCTATATCCGATATATCTCCATACATAATTTCCGTGGTTTCAACTTCTAAAACTGCAACAAATCTCGTTTCATTGCATCTCCCAATTTAAAAGTGGTCTTCAACAATAGGTAAAACTAACAGTTGATGATATATTCATAATTGTCTGTCAAACGAATAAGAATTTGTTAACGGAGTAAAGACCCAAATTTCTTACCATAAAGAGGTTTTTCAAGTACAAAAGCATACCTTTTCTTGCCTTCAGTGATGAATTTCCGTCTTACTCCGACATATAAGTGTAAGTTGTTTTGGAACTATCTCTTACCTTTCACCCATTCCATTCCTGAACTGGATAGCCTACAATGAGAATTTACGCAATCAATACTTCAGTTGGTGGATTATACTGTCTGAAGTCAGTTGTAATATGCCCTCTTGTAAATTTAGGCACTCACACCACAATAAAGCATTTTTCCATACAAATTAGTTCTGTTGCAATCCGTTCATTTGTCCGTTTTTCACAGCCAACACATGTATTAATTTTTAAAGTGTGTAGTCTTCCAATTATTAGCAAGTAATTTATCGACATAAAAGGCCTTTGATGTGAAAAACAAATTTTCAGGCAAATTAACATGTTTTGGCATCGGAGCGTTTTTTATGGGATCTGGCAGCATATTAACTAAGTGGATACCGGCCTCAGAGACCTGTTCATACACTTCCGTATCTTTACAGTACGTGTACAGTCTCTGAGTCTTGTATCATAGCCATGTATGTGTCGCTACCTTCCCAATGCATATTTGCTCTACATAAGGAAAGTGCTTTTTTATAACACATGTAGAGGAGACTTGCTAGAGTGTTAAAGAATCATAATTTTAATAGCTGGTTGATACGGCTTTATGAAATTAGCGATCGATTACTATTCGAATTCCAATGTTAAAAGCTTGAAGTAGAAAAAGAATATGTTAATTAAAGTACTTTTTTATACTAGAACATTGAATTTTATTGAAGTAGTTAACTGTAAGTCTTCTCAAAATATTAGATAAATAAAACACTTACATATTTATTATTATTATAAATAGTTTAAGGAAAAAATGTTCTTTACAATTTGCAAATGGAAAAATAGGAATAATGTAAGTTTGTTTATTAATACTAAACAACAAATGATAATAAAATATATCTTGTTTAATCTGACAACTAATGACAGTGAGTAACCTACAAAAAACTGTTTTAATTTTAATCTTCGACTTTATTTAACGTTTAACATTTTTTGAAAGGTGTTTACAAAACAGGAACTACATATTTGCCAATTTGGAGATATGATATTATGCAATAAAATGTAGAATTTTACCATTTAGTTTATAATAGTTAATATTAAATATTGATAACACAACTTTTTCAGTATATACTGAAATATACTCTTGAGGTAAAACTCGACAGAATGGCAAACCAATATTTAGTAACTGCTGTAGAAACAGTGCAATGTGAAAAACAGTTGCATTGCCAATTATAGCTTGAATAATTTGGTTTTTAATACATGCAGTGTCTAGTGGGATTCCCGGTATCATTTATATTTTCATCTGAATGTATGATCGGCTCTTGTGAAAGAGAATCATTGAATACCTGTTCATAGCTACTAACTCGGAATATTAATTAACTCCAAACATTAAGGCATTTATAGTTTCAGACGCAGTTTAGAATTGAAAACATATCTTAATTGTTTATAAGTTGCAAAATAATTTCTCTCTTTCTGCAGTATTGTTTATGCAGTAAAAAACCCCAAGGAAGCTAAAAGTTTTCTAAAAATGACACTATTAACCTTGAAATCATAACGCTCATAAACATACAACTCAAGTGTTCATAACTTCAAAACAATATCTTCCTTTCTTTAGTAATATTTTACACATCTATAGTACCTCAATTATGTAAGCAAAACATTTCTAGAATCCACATTTTCATATTCATACTTTTTTACTAGATTATTCTTGGACTAATCTTGTAGTGGTGTCGGATACCATGTCGTCATATAGGCAGGTTTCCTCGGTAAATGGCTGTCCTGTCACCTGTTTTTTCAGTCTGTGCTTCGCTCCAAAATATTTTATTCTTTACTTCACTTCAAGTTTGATTCTTATCTACTACAAACGTTTGAGCTCTAACGTCTACAATAAATGATGAGCTAAGTCTACAGACTTTGTAATTTGTGAGTGAAAATCATCATAAATGGAAATCAATTTTAGTGTTTTAATAAAAAACCCCTTTTCTTAGGAAATATTCTAAAGAGCATTTTGAGCCACTAGCACCCATATGCCATTTGTGTTAATTTTATCCTTTTTCCCCAGCAATTACCCAAAGTGTCGTCCTATTTAAGAGCAGGAAAGTCGCTGCGTGTACATATTTTTAGTCACAATTAATTAAACTTGAATATAAATTTGGCCAATTTTTACAATTATTACTACGACATTAGACATCTCCACCCCATGTGTTTCGTCCATTCGGCACACGCAATAATCTTGAGGGAATGTATCTGTATTTTCGAACATCTCAGTTTTGAAAGCTGATGTGTATGATTTTTTTCCTGAGTTGTATGTATTCAGAATTAAACCTCGCACTACTTTTAGTGAAAGCTAAATATTTATCTTGCATTAGAGACGAGTTGGAAATATGGATGGATATTTTTCTTCTCCGCTATATCGAAAACTGCACGCTCTTACTGAAAATTACATCCATATTGTCGCTTACTTATTATAAGTCATTGTTGTGTAAAAGTGACATTAATGTTTATGAAAGGCTAATTGAAAAAACCACGTATATAATACACAATATCAACGTAAAGTTGCTTATAATATATTGTGTATTATTGAATGTTCATGTGTCTATTATTAGTTTAAAAAAAATATCGCACCATTATATTTTGATCGAGATTTTTTAAAAATAGAGTATCGTATACTTGTCAGATCACATGCCAAACTGTATCTTCAAGAATGGAGTTATTGATTTGTGCGCTACAACAGATTGCAGTGTCGGTCCTCTACACAAATAATTACAAAACAATATCATTACATCATACTTAACAATTAAAGAAACACAACATAACAATCTTGTTATAAACTAACGTTATGACTTAAACATGTGAAATTAAATACTACATTTACTTATTACTGTTGGTAATTACTAACTTATGTATTTTATGAAACTATTTTTGACATGCTTGAACTGTATATGCTTTGTAATTAAATCGAATAAAAAAGTTTATTGATGATTGATAAATCTACAAATACCATAAATTAAAGTACGGTTTTTATTGAATTAATAGTTTTAATTTTTTCAAGACAAACATCCACTGGCATGGTTCCTATGAGCACTCCTTCGTACATTTGTGACCATCGGCCGTAATCTATTATTAGATTTAAAATCCTACCCTATCTGAACAAACCCCTTCAAACGTGAAAATTGTGGAACACAAAATTTCTTACACATTAGAATTAACAAAGTGGCTATTGTTTAATAAAATAAAATAGTTTTACATCTTCCGATATAAAGCTTCCCTTTTAATCTTGTTACATGTAACACACATGAATGAATCAATTGGAAATCAATTACCTTAACTCTGCATGCGTTGATAAAATCCTCTCTCACCTAGTTAGCATTAATCAAGATCACTAGGTCACTTGCCCCGTTGTATACTGCAATGCACTAACAAGCTTACCATCCCCTATAGCATTATACCGAAGTCAAATAGAGACTGTCACATAAACTTAGTAGCACTGGTTTTTGGATTACCCTCATTGTGGTCACTTTCATTCTTCTTGGAATTCTTCTTGAATCCATTACATGCGCCAGCTGTATGAAATTTACGTAATTTAAATTAATGTATGTATAAATTGATTGTATTAGCAATTAGAAATTACCCTTTTCTCGCACAGTTAAAAATATCCTAAAAGGGATATAAGGCAGGTGCTTTGTGATGTCGTGAACTTAAAATATTGAATTCAGGATATTTAAAAAATGAAAATGAGTAGGCCAGAATAATCTTATCAGAATAGAACGAGTGAAATCTCCTGGAGGGACGTTCACCATCATTGAACTCATTATTATCTATGTAGATATGAAGTTAAATACAATATTTCAATTCTAAAACCTAATTTATTTCCGAGAGATTCCTCTCAAATGTTAGATTTCGCTAATGCTCAGCAATATATCATATTTCAATTAGTACCCAAGACAACGCTCTTCCTGATAGGCTTTAATGATTTTTGCCATTGAATATTTAAAATATAGTAAATAATTGAATATTGTTTATAGCATTCATGCATTGCCTCAATTCAAATCCCATAGGAGGATACGGATCACCATTAAACTCGATATTGTCTTTGTATAATGACAGTTTCTTTCATTTTATTGGAATGAAAAAACAGAAGAAATTTTTATATTCCCTCCATGAGTGATAAGAGTCTATAAACGTTCATTCACTAATGACTATAAATTGTCATGGATGACTTATATAAATACTGGTTTTTAAGTGAGATTTTACATCTCATTTATACGGCACACAACGTAAACTACCATCCCATATAAACGTAAAAGCCAGGTAAAATATTTTAATTGAATATTCTGTATTGAAAAGCAGCAAAAAATATTTTTCACAGATGTGAAATGCCTGTATTATAAAACTTTTAATGAATTGAGATAACAAACCAAGTTGTCCAAGAGGTATTGGTGCAATCAATGGCGCAAAATTCAGATTGAAAAAATTATTGACTTACGGTTTTTATGTTCTCTTGCATTGTGTATTGGATGATATTGTTTAATTTATTAAACTTTGTAGGACCACGAATATAATTTTTACTAGATATTGACAAAAATAAAAAAACTATAGTTGTCGTGAAATACAATACTATGTAGAGTAGTCACAATAGGACAGACTCGATAAAATTAAACCTTCAGACACTTCAAAAGACGAATATTTTATTACGTGTATATAAGAAGATGAAAGGTGTACTAAATGTAATAATAATGTAAATCCATATTATGATTAAGTCATCTTCCAATTCTGTTTTCTTCAAAATTTTAAAATTTTATATCTTCCTAAAGACAAACATTCAAAGAGATGTAACAAAAACAAATTAATATATGGAATAATGTGGCCACTTACATTCAGCCCGTTTTTTAAATGAATATTACAAGTTAAGTCAGAGAGCGATTCCTTCTTAGCCCTAACTTTGTTTGGTCAAATAATATATATTTTTTACTTCACAACGTAGAACAATATTGTTTTAAGAATAATCAGAAAATGTTAAACTAATTTCGTTCTTGCCCACTTCCCATTTTTCTAATATACTCGTTTATGATATCAGTCCTTTCGAAGTGTCCAACTATGACCTATATTGTAGAGTATGGAGAGTTCACAACAACCATAATTTTTTCGTAATATATATATATATATATTTATATATATATATTATATTATGAACTCCACATTATAGGGTTATCTTTATGTTAGAATAATAAATCGTAAAACCACTCATTTGAAATTTATAGAAAAAATAACCCAAACAGATCTTCTAATACCATCAACCTCTAACCATCCATGGAAACACAAATTAACAGCATTTCACTCAATGATAAACAGAATGTAAAATATACCAATGAGTGATGAAAATAAAACTAAGGAAATGAAAAATCATAAAAATATCTAGCTGTCAAAAATGGATATCAACCCCATATTGTAGACAAAATGATTCAGAAAAACAAGAAAAATCAATAAAACCAATACAATACGGCCTAATCCTAATAATGAAATTCAGAAAATATAATGTGTACCTTTCAATACTAAAATAAACAAAGCTGTCCGAAATACCTTTCAAAATTCAAAAATTTTCCATCAGTTACCAAACAAGAAAATAATACGTTTTAAACTAATTGAAAACAAAATACAGCCAAAAAAGAATGGACAAACAAGATTTATACAAACAAATGTCGGAGTATACAAAATTAAACATGTAGTGACTGTGAAAAGCTATACTATATTGGACAAACTGGCAGCGAAATTTTATTAAAAGGGTTTAAAATGAACCATATACAACGCTTTGAAAACAAAACAATCCATGTCCTACTGCAATTAACACACATCAAAATTTCGCTGATCACAATTTTTTAGAAACTGGACATATACTACAAAAATATTGAAAAGAACATGGACAATTGTTGGATATCTGAAAGGAAAATGGAGCAAAAATTATAACTACTAACAGACAAGAACAGTTAAATATTTATCTAAATATTATAAAAAAGAATCCTCACAACATATTAAATAGCCATTTAAAAAATAAAAAAAAATCCTATTCTTTGAAAAAAAAAAAAAAACACAGAATCTTATATCAAAAATTACAAACTGTGGTCATATAAGCTGTTAAACATCTGTTTAAGCATAGTCGACAGAGTTGTATATTTTATTTGTTTTTGTTTATTATTTAGTTAGAGGTTAATGTTCACCACTGAAGAAGCTGGTTTTATACCGTAAACACGTGTCTGAAATATAAAAGAATTATAAAAAGAGGTTTTTAGTTTACGATTTATTGATTCTAGAGTATATATATATATATTACTATGTCATATATATATATTAAACTATAAATAGTATTTATATATGTATATATATAATATAATGTATATCTATATATATATATATTATATATATAGCTATAATTATAGTATATATATTATATATTTTTTTCCCCCAATTTTTTTTATAATATCATAATATATAAAATTAATTATTGGCAGATGGATGGCAAATAGTTGAATCATTAATTTCAATAATCGTTGAAATCCACAAAAAGTACATTCCATCCCGCCGAGACTCGAATGCACCCGGATCTCCTCTCACTTTGCCCGGCGTGAATGTTGCCCTACCAGTTACACCACTAGAGCCCCTTACTTTTTTACCGATTTAAATTATTTTGTATTTGGCCGTCTACATCCGTCACATATTGCTTTTATTAATAACCAGAACTAACAAATTGATCGACGTGTACGAAAAAATCTTTGAAATTATATAATTTATATACCGTATATCCTTTAATAATTATTCCGTAACCAATTATTATAAGTATATCTTATCATATAAAGTAGAATAAGTGAATATGGCTGGTTCTAGCGCCCACTTTTCGGTAGTCAACAGAACAATCAAGGGAAAAATACTGTTATAAAGGAACAATATAAACGAATTCTGTACACTCACGAAATGCGAAAAATTAAACTGAAATCCGTTCCCGTTAAAAGCGAACCCAGATATCCCCTACCTGACCATACAAAATGAAAAATCACGAATGGAAACCCGCGAATCTTATATAGATATTAGTGGTTTGCTTCTATGTTTTTACATCAAATCAATTAATTTGGAAATGTTGTGACGGCTACGACCGAACAAATCTTCTACTCTACAAAAATTGCAGTAGCGTAACACGAGTCTTTATCTTTAATAGTCTTCTTTCCAGTAACAACCACAGTGTAACATTTAATCATGTTTATTCAATTTCTTTAATCTTTTGTTTTTCATCCGCAAAAACAGTCAAAAATCTGTTTCGGTAAGTGATAATCTTTTATATAAGATCTTCCAGCTCTCGGCCAATTTATATAGTGTTAAAGCCCGGTACTTTATCTTTTCAATTTTTTTTATCCAATGTGCCACACAGATTTTATACTTCTGTATTTTTCCTTTCTAAATCAATCAATTTCTTTTATTCTTTGAACTTTAATATCACACCAACCTTCATTTTATTCCTTTAATAGCTCCATTTACATATAGAACCAAAATATGATGAAAAAATGTAGTATTTCATCTGAAATTTAAATCATTACCTCACTACAAACCAATATAGTAAATATAAAGAGTACTATTTTGTCCTATAAACTATACTAATTTTTTCAATAATTTTATAAAGTCGTTAGATTTCACAGAATTTTTTCTATTATAATAAAATTGAAGAGATCTATCATCAGTGTTTTCACCCAGAACTATTGTGCTGATTTCTGTCAAATTCAAGTAAAAATCACTTACTATTTTCAAATTCTAAAAATATTGAAAAAAAGAAATTACCAATTGTAAAAAACAATATTAATAGAATTTTTAAAATTACCTCCTGCAAACCAAATGATAGTTAAAAATCGCTAGTTAACAAATTTTTTCTTATATTATAATGGAGGGTTGAAAAAGAAAACATGTCCGTTTTGCTCACAAAAAGGAGAAATTCTTAAGAATAGACATACTCATAGATTCGACATTATGGGCTCCAAAATCCATTTAAAAATAACAACAAGAAAGAACCTCATTTACGGAGCCAAGGAGAACTGAATTTTTTTAGCCAACATTGGGCTAAAGAAAATATCAACCTTGTCGATAACCAATGAAAACATGTTATACATAATAGAAAAATATAAGGAATTAAAGAAGAAAATTTTCAAGAGTTGAAAAGAAAAAATTTAGAATCTATTTTAAAGATGAAAAAATTTCAATCAACATGGCTGGAAACCAAACCTTGTCCAATGAGAAAAAACAGATTTTAAAACTAAGTCATGAAAATGATCGAAGAAATTGAGGACAAAATACCTCATTAACTGAAAAACATGAAAATATCATAGATGTAGAAAGTTTTAATCCTCAATAACACGGTTTTTTTCAAGCAATACATTTTTAACAAACTTAAGACGACAATTCCATGTCAATTTACAAATACCTATCCAAGTATGAGGGCCAGAAATTTAAAAAAGTTTAATAGAAAAATTTCAAGAATAATGCGTTTAAAAAAATGAAAGGTTATTATCGATCTTTGAATGTGAATTCCGACCTGAAAGAGACTTTAGTGAACTGTTGAAACACCAACGTTGGTCCAATGTACTTTACTTATAAAAGCAAGACGAGATCTTT